>NW_022262808.1:134254-169879 GCF_002021735.2 Oncorhynchus kisutch
GGGATGGGTGGGAGGGAGGGGGATGTGGTGAAGGGCTGGAGCTGGGTGGGAGAGGAGCAGTGTAAGATGAAGTTGCCCCTAACGCTGATCTTGGGTCAGTTTGGCATTTTCTCCCACCAATGCTTGCGGTTAGGATTGGGGAGGCGAAGCTGATCCTAGATCTGTACCTAGATTAAACTTCACCTCTGAGCCGGAGGTAGGTGAGCCAAGTAAGCAAGCGGAGCTTGGAGTCAGCCAACTGTTTGTTGCTACCCAGACTTTTTAATTTTACCCAAGCTGCCCGAGTAGGGAGGAGGGTGGTATAGAGGGGAACTGTGGAATCCCAACCAAGTGCAGTGAGAGACCAAGAGCGGCCCATCGACACTCTCTCGTCTGTCAACATGACTTTATCCTCGGTGAACTCCAGCACCTGGCCCAGCCAGCGGCCACAGTGCTCAGGTGGTGTCAGCACACCATCAGAGGACGCCTGTCACAACTGGAGGCCTCCAGGGTGGATGGTGGGTGTCTTACAGTGTCCCAGCCTAGCACCTCCTTCATGGCTTGATGTGGCTTTGAGCAGTCAAGAGGGCATGTGTGCGGTTAGTGCCGAGTGGTGCGGTTATAGAGTCGTCTCCCTTTTTGGCAGCCCCCCCGCCAACATGCCATGCGGATGAGTAGAAATGACACTGTCATCCACATTTTTCACCCCCTGTAGTATAAATGAGTTTAATCGAGAGAGGCAGGGAGACACGTGTGTTGTCGCGCCACGGATGGCAGTTTGTCTCAGTCTGAAGGCTGACGGTGAAATATTATTCTCAGAACAGCAACAGCTTCTAGATTTAGCCCAGGAAATAGGGGTGAGAAGTTCACTGGCTGTTGAAGGGTTGAGACAGGCAACACTACACACAGCTATTGAACACACATCTGCTGGTGATTTAAACGGCACATTTTCTCCCCGCAAGCTGTTTCTATGCGCTACAGAGCAGGAAATCACACGAGGTGCTGTTCATTTGAAATGGAATGTATATTTCAGAAGTATGAAAATAGCTCTCACATCAAAATAAAACCCCAACTAAATAACAGTAACTTTGTCCAAAAAAAGGACCCATGTGTTAACGTGAGGACAACACTGACACACCTGGGGGTGTCAGTCTCAGTAGTCAGTCTCAGCATAGCTTCCTCAGGAAAGACGGTGATGAATGTTTAGCCTAATGACTTGCTCTTGGCAAAACTGGTTGAAAATAAGTCCTTTTGGCCATTTTTTCCATTGAAATGATGTATGTTCAACCAGTTTTGCTCACTAGGATACCTTTCTATCAGTTGCCACTGAAAAGGACTGCAGTTTCTAATCTGTACAGATTTAAGACTCCCAAAAGAATATGCAGTGTTGACACATGTTGCTTCCTAAAGTCGAACCGTATTCCATAGTTGTAATGCAAATGTAACATGGGCGCCATATCTGGCACGAGGATAATCACAAAAAGTGAGATTTATGGAGAAATCAAACAAATAAAAGATTTGTCAACATTTCCTTCATCATTGAAGCATCCTGACATTTTTACAGTCAACTACACTTGGGAGGAAAATGCAACTATACCGTATAAGTCTTTGGTTCAATAAAAAATGAGGATGTGTATCATGGCCACAGATTTACAATAGGATGTGCTACTCACAACTCTAGAAATAATAGAAGTGAAAGGAAAGGACTCTAGTACATCCTTAAAGGTGTAACACAATCAACCATCCCACCAGGATCACAACGATACTGAGGCTTAGGAATCTCCAAGCATAGCTTTCAGTTTCAACTCCAGCAACAACCACACTGTACATTAGTCAATGCCACTGTTAAGATAAAAACATTATTTACACAATCTAATAAATAAGAAGGCAGAGAATCGCCCGTTAGAATACAGCTGTTTTCACTCGTGCTGTAGCAGAGGCCTAAGCTTTGTCCATCAGTGTCCATCTTTCTCAAATAAAGAGTCTCTAATGAAAAATAGGACTGGGAAAAGACTGCTGCTGTTGTCCGGACCGAACAACAGTTAAATTAAGAGATGTTTTCTGCGGGGTGTGACGCTCCTTTTGTGAGGCCGTGCAGATGCAGCCGGAGTCCATCGATCCCTCCTCTGAATGTCCAATTAACCTGCGGATACAATAAATTAGACCATCTCAGAGGTGGCAGTGCATGACACGAGGAGAAGAGGAACCTCTGTAGGTTACACCTGAACATAAATAGCGTTTCTTGAGCTGTGTTTAAACACGCAGCCCTATTCTGATCCTTTGCCCAATTAATGGGAAAGATGAGAATTGGTCTGCCTGTGTAATCGCAGCCTAATGGCTCCAAACAATGTTTAGAAGACAGTGACAGCACTGACCGTGTTTGAACCCTTACTCTAAAATTAATATAATATTAAACCATTTCATTAAATAGGAGTTATTTTTAGGCAAAATTAAGTGCCGATGGTAACTGGACCATAATATGCCTACCAATAATAATGAATTGTAGCCTAATAATAGTGAATAATAAAACATTTAAACGTAATTAGGCAAAAAGTAAAGGCCTATAATATTTGCAAGCTCTCTTTGTTGCTTTGGCAAATGTAGTGTATTTTTTATGTAAGAGACTGTAATTGAGGAGGCTACAAAAGCATCTGGAACAATGCATGCTTATTTAACAGCGTCAAAGCTTCCCCTGCAGACATCGCCGCGCGTAAACCCATGTTTATGGGGTAGGTGAGCCTCATATCCTGAGCCTTGTGTCAAATATCAAACGTTGCCGGGGAATGTATATCCAAGCAATTTCCCCGCAGAGGATGTCCACTCCTAAGCGGCTAAGTAGTAATTAGTAATCAAGCCTGCTAAGACCTCTCTCGGATGTCTTACCGCACGTCGAATGCCCGAGGCGCAGGTCACGCAACGTTTGGAGAGCTCCGAATAATTTTCTGTCCCGGGAGCTGAACAACGAGGAGCTGCTGTTTCTGTCTGGTAGACTTCACCGCCAGGATGGCCTGCCTGTTTTTGTATTGCACCATCTGCAAAGTTATCTCGGCGTTCCAGCCCTCGTCCTGTGGACACCTGAAATCGATCTCCTTGCCCTCCGACATGACCACGGTGAAGTAGATGTATTTCCCTTTCCTCTCGACGCAGTCCACAGTTTTCATGTTGGAGAAGTGCAGCTCCTTGACTTTGCCAGTGTCTCCGCCGCCGTGGTGGTTGTAATGGTGCGGGTGGTCGTGCTGCTTCGGCGGGTGAAGCAGAACCCCGTCCTCCGTGAGGACGCAGTGCTTCTTCTTCCACAGCTGCAGCAAACCGTCGCTTCGCTTCTCCAGAAGCCCCTCTTTCAGCACCTTGCCGCCGTTCTCCAGCATCTTGAGAAAACGCCCCAATTTCCTCAGCAAATGCAAACACTTCTTCTTCTCCTTGCCCGTAGAGGTAAAGGCATCGGATGCTGAAATGGTCACTGCAGTGAGTGGGTAACTATGTGCTGTGGAACTCGTGGATGTGTGTGCAGGGTATTTGATACTAGTCCGTCGGCAGCGGTCGCTGGTGTGACTGATACGCACAGTTTGATTGGGGTTTCTCGAGCTTGTGGACCGCCCCCTGAGTGACATCCAGCGGGAAGAGAACTCGTGTGTCAGAGGGCCTCTCCAGCACAGTGCAGCGAGGATCAATGATATATTGATAGTATTTTGGAAATCAAATGGGCCTATACAATTGAATTAAGAACTCAAGGCGAGGGAATTTCTTGAGTCAAGTATACAATGCCTTCAGAAAGTTCTCCCACCCCTCGACTTATTCCACATGTTGTGTTAGAGCTGAATTCAAAATGGATGAAATGTATATTTTCCCCTCACCCATCTCCACACAATACCCCATATTGACAAAGTGAAAACATGTTTTTAGAAATTTTAGCAAATGTATTGATACATTTATTAATAATGAACTACAGAAATATTGCATTTACATAAGTATTCACACCCCCGAGTCAATACTTTGTAATGCAGAAGCACCTTTGGCTGCGATTCCAGATTTCAGTTGTCTTGGGTATGTCTGTACCAGCTTGCACATCTGGATTTGGGGATTTTCTCCCATTCTTCCTTGCAGATTTTCACAAGCTCTTGAACTAGATAGGGGGTGGCACTGAACAGCAATCTTCAAGTCTTTCCACAGATTTTCAACGGGATACAAGTCTGGGCCACTCAAGGACTTTCACATTCCTGTTCTGAAGCCGTTCCAGCATTACTTTGGCTGTATGATTGTGGTCACTGTCCTGTTGGAAAGTAAATCTTTGCCACAGTTTAAGGTGGTTTCAAGCAGGTTCTCATCAATGATTTGCCAGTCTCCCAGGCCCTGCCACTGAAAAGCATCCCCATAACATGATGCTGCCACCACCATGCTTCACAGTAGGGATGGTGTTAGAAGGGTGATGAGCTGTGTCTGGTTTTCTATAGACATAGTGGTTTGCATTAGGCCAAAGAGTTTCATTTTTGTCTCATCTGACCACAATCTTTTGCCTTACTATCTCAGTCTTTCACATGCCTTTCTGCAAACTCCAGGCATGCTGTCATGTACCTTTTTCTCAGTAGTGGCTTCTGTCTGGCTACTCTCCCAAAAAGCACAGATTGGTGAAGTGCTGTAGAGACTGTTGTCCTTTTGTCAGGTTCTCCCATCTCAGATAAGGAACTCTGCCAGAGTGGTCATTGGATTTTTGGTCACCTCCCTGACCAAGGTCTTTCTTGCCCGATTGCTCAGTTTGGTCGGGCAGCCAGCTCTAGACAGTCTGGATAGTTCCACATTTTTTAAATTTCCTAATTATGGAGACCACTTTCCTCTTGGAAACATTCAACACTCTAGAAATTGTTTTATACATGTCCCCAGATATATTCCTCATCACAATTCCATCTCAGAGATCTACAGACAGATCATTGGACGGCATGGTATAGTTTCTGCTCTGATGCACTGTCAACTGTGGGACCTTATATAGACAGGTGTGTTTCAGGTTTCTTTCTAAATCATGTCCAAACTATTTAATTGGCCACAGGTGAACTCCAATCAAGTTGTGGTGACATCTCAAGGATGATCGAAGGAAATTGGATGCATCTGAGCTCAATTTAATGTCATAGCAAAGGAGCGTGAATACTTATGTAAATTCAATATTTCTGTATTTAATTTTCAATACATGTTTTCACTTTGTCATTATGGGATATTGTGTAGATGGGTGAGAGAAACTATTTCATCTACTTTTAATTCAGGCTAACAGGACATGTGGAATAAGCCAAGTGGTATGAATACTTTCTGAAGGCAGGAAGTAGCATAATGTATTTGTGACATGTTTCATACAACCTGTAGAATGCTTGGTTCTCACCTCTCCACGAGAAAACTATCTGTAGAACGCTTGGCTCTCACCTCTCCACGAGAATACAATCTGTAGAACGCTTGGCTCTCACCTCTCTACGAGAAAACAATCTGTAGAACGCTTGGCTCTCACCTCTCCACGAGAAAACAATCTGTAGAACCCTTGGTTCTCACCTCTCCACGAGAAAACAATCTGTAGAACGCTTGGCTCTCACCTCTCCACGAGAAAACAATCTGTAGAACGCTTGGCTCTCACCTCTCTACGAGAAAACAATCTGTAGAACGCTTGGCTCTCACCTCTCCACGAGAAAACAATATGTAGAACGCTTGGCTCTCACCTCTCCACGAGAAAACAATCTGTAGAACGCTTGGCTCTCACCTCTCCACGAGAAAACAATCTGTAGAACGCTTGGCTCTCACCTCTCCACGAGAATACAATAAATGGGCACTTTCGTTGAGCTCTGTCATCTGGCCCTTCATTTCAGTCGTGAGACCGTAGATACTGTGTATGTATATGTATATGTGCTGAACAAAAATATGTGCAGTTCTGTCACACAGCCACAGATGCCTCAAGTTGAGGGAGCGTGCAATTGTCATGCTGACTGCATGAATGTCCAACAGAGCTGTGGCCAGAGAACTGAATGTCCATTTCTCTACCATAAGCCACCTCCGTCGTCATTTTACAGAATTTGGCAGTACGTCCAACTGGCCTCACAGACGTTGTGTAACCACATCAGCCCAGGACCTGCACATCCGGTTTCTTCACCTGCGGGATCGTCTGAGGGAAAGGGGTGCTGAGGAGCATTTATGTCAGTAATAAATATCCTTTGTGGAGGAAAACTCATTCGGATTGTCTCACCAGTGGGTGGTCCAATACCCCCCCAGGCCCACCCATGGCTGCACCATTGCCCAGTCATGTGAGATCCATAGATTAGGGCCTAATGACTATTTCAATTGACTGATTTCCTATGAACTCTAATTGTTGCTTTTATATTTTTGTTCAATATACACAGAGTATATGAAACATTAACACCTGCTCTTTCCATGACAGACTGACCAGATAAAAGCTATGAGCCCTTATTGTCACTTAAATCAGTGTAGATTAAGGAGAGGACACAGGTAAGATGTTTATGCCTTGAGACAGTGTGAATGTGTAAGACAAAATATTTAACTGCCTTTCAGCAGGCTATGGTAGTAGGTGTACTAGTTTGAGTGTCAACTGCAACGCTGCTGGGTTCTTCACTCAGTTTCCAGTGTGTACCAACGGTCAAATTTTAGATTTAATAGAGAACTTGTAAGCATCAGTCCACTACACCTACTGTAGTCTGTACATATGACAAATGAACTGGTCACCTCAATGAGCTACACAAATGTTAGAGCTCAGTGTTTAAATATCAAGCAGCTCATGTTGAAGAGACACTGCAGAGACAAGGAACAAATGCAAAACACGTTTAACCAATTTATTCATGAATATACATACAGTTATTGAGTACATTTAGTATTTGTAGCATAGCATTTAGCTTTGACAACAGCTGCTCAAGGAGTCAGACAGAATCCAGTCGTCCCTAGAACAGTCCAGACGTAATCTCCTACTGACTGCAGCAGTACTCTCTAGAGCTCCACTAGAGGCAGCAGCGAGGGCGCCACCACCCAACATACACCGACATGACTGTTTCCACTAAAGGACAAGGTGGGTGGGCTTAAGCTACTTCCTTTTATTTCCATTCCCTGACTAAGTATTGCTCTTACATGCTTCAGTGTGACCTGCTGGGTGGGGTTGGCTACAGAGGGCAGTCAAGACAGGACTTCTACCAGAACTCATTGCCACCTTTCCTTCACAGTGATAAATTAGCCGTATGCTCAGGGACCAGACCGGCACGAGCTTAACCTCGAGAGTTACAGGGCTCAAAAGCCACAACCACATGCCAACATAAGCCTGAATTTGGTTGTTTTCTTCCTCCGAAGGGAACCCGTTGCGAACCTATTGCTATCAGAGTACACAAGTAAAGTGGGATTCCCAAATTAAAGAGTAATGCACTTGGGAGAATCATGTATTACAGGGAAATGTTTCATGGCGCAGGAGAAAGCCCATAGGGCATCGTCAGGGCGCTGTATGACACGGCCACCTCCAAAGTACTGCTCACTTCGATTTGCACAAGGGCTACTGGACCGACAGCCAACCATAGAGGACACCACTGATACATGACTAAGTAGTACAAAGTGCTATAGAAAAAGACGAGTAAACTGTAGGCCTAACAAGAGCCTGAAGCAGATTGGGCATGGGATGCCCCCTGCTGGCGAAACCTTGGAACTGTCCCTCGTCAAATCATCTGGAATGTTAAGGACTGGACAAGACCAAGCTGCGTGGTGGAGGAAAAACATTCCCTTAACGCAAATTAAAATTCAGAAAGAACAGTATTTTATAGAAACCAATACGTTGCAGACTCGGATCATTAAATTTAGCAGCTAACACATGGTGCTGTTTCTTTAACAAATCAGACCATGTAGTCGAGGTAATATTCATCCCAAGAGAGCATTCAAAACAACCAATGCCTGTCAGTCTGCAAACTGGAATGTTTTAGATTGACAACTTGATTCAGCCCAAACAAGTGGCCAATAACCACTTTCCCTGCTCTAAATGGCATGCTTGAGTGACCGAATGTGCACAGCGATTAAGTTTTTCATTAGCCATGACTAAATGCAGTGTTTTGCTCTGACCGTGCTCGAGGCCCAGCCCACTAATACAATGACAACGAATTCCAACCCACAACCTGAACGGACCGGTAACGCGAGGGAAAAGGAATAGGTTGACTTTCTCATCACCTGCCTCAATGCAGTCTAACCACAGCTGTTGTCCAAGAGCAATACAACAAAAACTTCACAAGAACCCAAACTAGTTTAGCAGTGAGAGAAACAAGATCATGCTTTCAGGGAGTTTGTGGCATTCTAACTATTTGTACAGGGGGGGGTGGGGGTCTAGTAAAATACTATGCATATCGAGCCACTGCTCACATTATATTAGGAGGTTTTTGTAACAAAAATCTTGAAACCCTTTATTTTTTATTTCTACCAAGAAAAATACAAAACATTATAAGGCGTAAGTAAGTGTTTTATTTGAGAAGCTGTTACAGTGCAGTTGATCCTCAAAGCCACAGCCTTCACTGCTGCTTGCACTCGGCTGGGGGATTTGCGTCCTTCTGCAAGAGACCAAAAGAGGACGTTAGAGCTGAACTGAGAACCGAACATACACTAATCACCCTCTCACACACACACGTTTATGCTTCAGACATTATTCTATGTCCATTTGAGACAAACATTGACAGGGTATAGGGCAATGTCATCCTGGCACTTAGGCTAGATTCCTGAACAGTGACCCAACAACAATCCATACTAGTATGTTCTTAAAGTATGCCACAAAAAAAAAGGCAATGTGCGTTGGTATCAGACCAGTGTTGGGGGGGGTGAATTACTACCCATACACCCAAATTCAAGGTCCAAGACACCAATGGAGATGGGAATGTGGAAGTGAATTCAAAATTTAAATATTAAACTTTAAAATGTATATTAACTACTTTGAGAGCCTTCACTACTGCTGCATAGAACCTCCATAGTGTAAATGCACTAACCCGTAGTGCTCATAAGTGATGGGGAGGGAGGGGGGTGCACCACTGATGTCCTACAGACACCTTTCTTTCACAGGGGAGGAAAACTAATGAAGTCTATTGGCAGCAATGCAGGGAGAGGGCCATAAACAGACCTACAGGGGTCAACAGCTCTCCAGGACAGAGGGGTGAAGCTGAACTTCAACTCTAGTCAAACTTTCACTTAGTCGTGCATCGATGTCAGTGGAAGACCAAGTGAAAATACAACTGAAGTGAAAGTTTGGATTCACCCCACGCAGACAATTCAGGCATGTCCAATGGGAGAAAGACAATTAACAACATCCTTCCAGATGTAGACTACAGTCTCTGGAGGACAAAAGTGAAGAATGAGAGAATGAACAGAGCGATGGCTTAAGACTCAAACATAAAAATCCACAAAACAGGTGTGGCAAACGATCTATTCTTCTCCAAACAAATGGAAATATTGGTGTCACAATATTTTGTACAAAGACAAATAGGGTCAAATTGGAGGGAAGTTTAACTAGCTTCAACATACAGAAGAGAACTCAAACGCATCACCCACTACAGTTAAAGGGAAAAAGAAAAAAGCCACTATGTTAGTTGTAAGTGCAGGTGGAAGGGGGGGGTGCAAGGAGATTGAGGAATGGAGGTGTCAAAATGAAAAGGTGCAGGAGGGAGGCGGGGTGCGGTAAGCTGACAATTCACAAGCTGTACCTACCAGGAGAGGGTTATTTTCTACAGACATCACTTAAACCTAGTGAGGAAAAATTTAAAGAGTATAGCTGACAAAAGGTGCCAAGTGATTGGAGATGAACATTAATGAATTAAAGGCAAAAAATAGGCAGAATACAGAATTCTAGAGGCTTTATACAGCAAAGAGAAGTACTGTTCCCATTCACCCAAACAAAATCAAATAAAGCTTTGGCATGCAGAGCTATGAAACTGAAAGTCAAAACCTGAATAGATTTAGTATCCGATTCCAATTTCCATGCAGTCTCAGTTTAGCAAGGCTGTAGACAGCAAGTAGAATCATGCTTTCAAGGCATTCCGTTGAAAAGGAAACGTGGGAAAAACATTCCCCATGATCAGACGCTCACAAAAGGGTATTTGATTAAGTTCTTAAAGTGATATTTTGAGACCATTTCGAAATACCACTCTTTTACTATCTCTCATTCTAGAAGTTTCCAGGACACAGAATGAGACGAATCCTGGACTAACGCCTCAATCACACCGATAGCGTCATTGAGCAAAATGTTATGCAGCATCATTTTGATGTGTAACAAAAGTTCAACATTCACCTTCTGCTACCAGTTCTGTCAAGCCATCTAACATACATTCCATTAATCCAACGTATCCACCACACAGAAAGCACTGCAACAGTGCTGCAAGGCCAATGCAGCGTGCCACTGGAAATAAAATGTACTTTGGTGTACCAAAACACAAATGTAGACTGCTTTATAGTCCAGGACCAGGCTTAATGTGTGTCTGGAAATCCAGCCCTTACACTAGAGGCAAGGGGACAGGGAAACGGTTCCAAAGGCTGTGTGTTCTGAGGCGACGTGGGATGCAGTAGTATATAGACAGAAAAATCCATCATGGCGGCTGGTGTTCATGATGCATTTGGAGTAGCGGTACACATTCAATTCTGTATGTTGAAATCTGATACTTCTGATCGTTGGTCTCACATTAGGTCATGACAACATCAACAGTAAGCTCTCCTACCCACCTTGGGGTCATAGTCAGGGTCATTCTCCTCCTCTCCCTCCTCCTCACCCTCCTAGGAGAACACAAGAGGAAACTGTTAAACACTGAGACAGACAAACTAGCTAAGGTCAATAACAGGAGTGGGTTAGTGAGGACCATGGCTAAGGTCAATAACAGGAGTGGGTTAGTGAGGACCATGGCTAAGGTCAATAACAGGAGTGGGTTAGTGAGGACCATGGCTAAGGTCAATAACAGGAGTGGGTTAGTGAGGACCAGGTGAAGAGACCTAGCTAGCTAAGGCCTTACCTCGTCATCAGCCTCCTCTCCCTCCTCATCGTACTGCAACAAGAGGGGACACCAGTGTTAGGGGAACACATGTGAAGGCCAGTGGCTTGGTTCAGAGGTCTAGGACAGGGATGAGGCCATTACACAGGCTGTGGTGGGTACTCACATCATCATCGTCATCCTCGATGGCCTCCCCCGTGAAGTACAGCACAGCCCTGGGGACGATACGCTCGCGGATGAAGTGGCCGATCTCAAAGTCAGCGGCGAGGACAGCCTCGGTGTCCTCGTCCTGGAGGGGCAAGAGTCACCGGCACGTCAGTCAGAGCTATGAGACTCACCATTCGGCCACACCAATTTTAATCGAAAGACCACACTGCACCAGCGGTTGAATTGGAACACAGCCAAAATGTTCTACTGCTCGAGTTCCGGCAAAATTATATTGCATAAAGAGAAATACTGAGTTACGGCAACAAAAATAAATACCTGACCTCACTTCAGTCCACTTCAAGCACTGCAGTAGACTACAGAAAGCATTTACTTACCATATCTCCACTTTCAGGGACATCAGGCGGGGTGAAGAAGTTGAAGAAAGAGTCGTTGGGGACTGTCTTGGTGACCGTCCTGACTGTGCCACGCCCCTTGTGCTTCTGCTTCTTCTTGATCGTCTTCAGGGTGATGTTCTTGCCCTTCGTCCAGTCGATCGTACAACTGTGGGGCGAGAGCGGTGGACACCAGGGTTACCAGGAGACCAGACGCAGGACTAAACACACCAACCAATGACTACAGTGTAGATTGGCTTATCTTAACCTTTAGGGCTCAAAGCCACAAGGTTTTAATAGAACCCCGTCAACATGCTGCATTGTTAGAAAGGACCACTTCTTTTGACAAACCGGGTCATTCCTCACCCATGTCTTAGTGTTAGAAGGTAGTCTGTTGTAACTGACCAAACAAGCAGACAACAGAAGGCTGCATAAACCTGAGTATCTTATATTAATTTAAAAAGGAGAGAATTTGAAACAAACAGCGTTGGTTCCTGCAATGACTGTCCCAGAGCTGAAATAACCAAGAGACACTGACAAGACTCTCAGCTTTGGATCTCTAGTTTGATCTAGCATCCTTCCTTGTCCCAGAGGCTACGATGAGCAACTAGGGGGTTTACTAAGGATGCGCCATAGGATTAAAAATCCTAATGGAATAGGATCTCTATGGGACGACAAGGAACAGTTTGACAGAGCGTCTTACCCTGTGCAGCCCATGATCTCAGGCCCATCGAAGGAGAAGGGGTCGTTCTCATCAGGCTCAGACCTCATCTTGTAGGTTTTTGTCAACAAAGTGTTTGTGAAGAACTCATTGGGCTCAAAGTTGAATTCTAAAGAAAAGCTCTGGAGAAAAAGAGCAAGAAAGAGTTGAATATTGGGAACAGTGGGAATACCCAAGATTCATTGGCATTCAATACATTGATAGAACGGTAGAGAATTGCATCAGCAGAGCAGTGCGGTGCACAGACCTACCATGGGCTGGCCAGGGTCCGAGAATTTGACTTTGACATCTTGTAATTGCTTGAGGATGGGTTCATCATGTTCCTGTAAAACATGAACAGCAGCTTGAACATTGGTCTGGTATCTAGACAGAGACACCTTATCGTTGTACTGGTCTTTCTGTCACCAACACCAACTTCTCGTTTCTTACGAGCACCGATTTAGCCGACAGCTGTTTCATTGAGGAACGTTTAATACCTGTGATGTGGTCTCACCTACCTCAAATACACTGACGAAGTCGCTCTGATAAGAGTGCAATTAAAATCTGTGTTCCCCCCCCCACCCCACCCCCAAAACATCACCTTCTTGCTGTAGCCTGGGACAAAGTCACCTGCTTCAACTCATTGAGGGCTTGTCCAGGACTACAAGTGTGCTGTATGTATACACCATCTATTTTTAGGGGTGAAATTACCTCATCAAGCCTGTAGGTGGTGATGAAGCCTCATCTTTAGGGAGCAGCAGCAGCTGTCTGCTGACCTACTTTCCTCTACTGCTCTCTAGTCTCTTTTCCTGCTGACAGTCCTCCACTCCCTCCAACACTCTGCCCGCCTACCTGCACCATGTCGCTAAGCAGGTCGACGTTCTTGAAAACCGTTAGCCAGAACTCGGGAACGCCTTTGGGGTCCTCCTTCTCCTCATCCTTCTTCTCCTCTTCCACCTTGGCCTTCTCCTTCATCTCCTCCTGGAAGAAACAGGCAGGAGGAAGAACAAAAAAATGGGATTTAATGCACCATTTCACAGATGCCTATAAACAGAAAAGATACATGAGTCCCTGGTTAAAACCTCTAAATAGTCTATATATAATGCACATCCACCATTACTGGAACCCAATAAGTCAATAATGGGTACACCCTCCTGGTCCTGTCATCATGACCAGACAGGTAGAGGTCCCCAGGTAAGAATAATAAGACCTGCTGAGGCACCAGACAGGTAGAGGTCCCCAAGTTAGAATAATAAGACCTGCTGAGGCACCAGAGGTCCCCAGGTTAGAATAATAAGACCTGCTGAGGCACCAGACAGTATAGGTCCCCAGGTTAGCACCAGACAGTAGAAGTCCCCAGGTTAGATAAGACATGCGGGCATGGAGTCACCTGTACCTGCTTACTTACTGTCAACTCTTCCTCCTCATCAGCCTTCCACTCACACTCCTCCTCTGTGGGCTCATAGGCTGCTTTAACTATGTCACTTCGCTGGAGGGAGAGAGGGGGAGGAAAACAGTCAGTCCCTGTAAAGCCAACAGCCAGGAGGCCAGAGCAAAACATTTAACAAAAAGCCCAGAACAGTCATGTGTTTAAACCAAGATAATGGACTAGGGGCTGAGGTGCCAAGCCAGCGCACTATTTACGCAAGACAGCAGTTTGGTCACGCCGTCTGCATGTGTGAGCATCCCAGCTTGACCCCACCCCATTTTCTCAGCTCCATCTGCATCCCTGGAACAGGCTGCAGCTCTTTAGTCAGAGGATTCTGCTAAATCCCAGTCCGCTCCAAAGAGGGGACAGGGGGGGGTAAAAGCTACAGTCTGTCAGCATTGGACAGGCAGCAGCAGGAACTACACATGGGCAGAGGCGTGAATGATCAACACTAGATTGAGAATACTGGGGTGTATTCATTAATAAGAACAATTTGGTGGGTGCTTACATTTGTACTATTTCACGAGTGAATTAATATGTATGTGTGAATTGGAAATGATGTTTTGGAAACCCCGCCCACGGAGTCCGGTCACAGCACGAAACATGGAGGGACCTACCTGGATTTGGCCAAAAAGTGGCTCATTTTACTAAGGTTCGCACCAATGAAAACAACCCAAGCAAAGTGCCCAGTCAAATGCAGCTTTGTTATAAGGTACAATGAATGGGAGATCATATTGATACAAGGAACATAACAGGGGTGTCCCTACCTTGTCGAAGAGGGGTTGGTAGAGAGCGGCGTACTTTCTCTCCAGTTCATGGACCTCTTCGTAGAACTTGGCCTCAATGTGGGCGCATTTCACTTGTAGGTTCTTTAGGGCGTTGACCCGTCTCTTCACTACCTTTGGTAAGCTGGACACGGGGAGAGAAAAACGTCACAATTCCACACGGTGAAAGAGCACATCTTGACTGTCCAAAGATGGTGTGTATAACAAGATACTGGAGCCTCAAGCTCTTGACAACGGGAATAAACATCAACGAAAGACAAACACTTACGCATGCAGACCTATGCATACAGATGCTTTTATGCAGAGCAACACAGTGCCCGGGGAGAATGACTGCAGGACCTAGTTTCCTCCGCTAGGAATTCAACCATAGGACCAGGAAGTAGAGGACTACTTCCAGACATGGGGCGGCAGTGTAGCCTAGTGGTTAGAGCATTGGACTAGTAACCGAAAGGTTGCAAGTTCAAATCCCCGAGCTGACAAGGTACAAAATCTGTCGTTCTGCCCCTGAACAGGCAGTTAACCCACTGTTCCTAGGCCGTCATTGAAAATAAGAATTTGTTCTTAACTGACTTGCCTAGTAAAATAAAAGGTAATGCCCTGGCGTTATGCAACCACAGCCAAGCCCCTCTGGCACAGCACCCCACTGAGTGGACGCTAGGAGATCTGAAGTACTGGCATCCACTGACAGGAAAAACATTAAGGGACCAGATCCACAATAACTAAACAAACAAATAAAAATGCAGAAGTGCGCGCTCATCACAGCCACACGCTCCAATTGTGAGGTCACAATCTGTTGAGGCCAGAAAAACCACAGCCACTTCCATTAATCAAGATGGCAGAATATCCCGCGCTGCAATGCTTTGGTACGACATTGGGCCAAGAATCCCATGCCAAGAGCAGTTTAAAAAAGGCATGTTTCTACACAGATTTTAGGGTGTCCACCCACTCTTTCCTGAGTGGGTGAAAACATGCTTTGGTGGTGATAAGATGTCCCTTATGTTATAAAATACATTGTACCAAGACAAATTATTCTTCATGTTCTGAATCCTTGTGTGGGGTCTTTTTATAACATATCATTATATTCAGAAAGTCAGGTGTGGAAAGCATTCCACAGGGATGCTGACCCATATTGACGCCAATGCTTCTCACAGTCGTCATGTTGGTTGGATGTCTTTCAGGTGGTGGACCATCGCCGATACACAAATGGTGTGAAAAACCCATTAGCGTTGCAGTTCTTGACAAACCGGTGCGCCTGGCACCTACCATACCCCGTTCAAACACACTTAAATCTTTTGCCTTGCCCATTTAGCCTCTGAATGACACACATTGGATTTAACAAGTGTCACCTTGTCAGGCTGTCATGGAAAGCACAGGTGTTCTTAATGTTTTGTACTCAGAGCTCTGTTGACACTTCAGTGATGTAGATCTCTTTTTAGAAGGGGAAAAATAAAACTTCAAATAAGAGTTTACTAAAATACTACATGTCATGTCTCAACATCGATCTTACCTCCATTGTTTTATGTCCTGTGGATTTGAGAAGATGGCAAGTTCAATGGGAAAGTGAGCCTGTACTTGTACTCATGTAGCCTTAATTCTTACACAGCTGATTTTACCCTTGGGCTTCCATTGATTTAGTCACCTTAACTCTGGCCACCCTAAAAACTAAAATATCTTGAACAGGTTATGATAGACAAGGTTAGGACCACAATTAACATGTTACCACTGGTCAAAAAGTGTGTTTTTGATTGGACAACCTACAGATTTGTTTCATCATATGAAACGAGTGGAATGGTGGAAGGAGGGAGCCATAATACCATCTGCATTGGGTCAGATCAGGGGTATGTATCAAGCGTCTGAGTAGGAGTGCTGATTTACGATCCGTTTGGCCTTCTAGATAAGGAATAAGAATACATGGACAGGGAGACCTGATCCTAGATCAGCAACGCTACTCTGAGAATGATACATAGGGCATCGGTTCACATTTTAGGACGCTGGTTTTTGAGACTGATGCGGAGACCACTTTTAAAAACACATTTCACTGCAACACCAAAACAAGAGGTGCACAACTGGGTCCAGAACGCCTAGTGCCTAGGCATCATGTCTGTGTGCCATAGCTCTTTCGTGAAGTCATTGGCCAAGGAGTCAACTCCAACTCACCATGGCCAAATCATTTGCATACTAGAGGACAACCCAGCACAGAGGAGACCTAGAGGACTACAGTTATGGGACATTGCTTTAAAGGGGAATGCAGCAGCTTCTCATCACTGTAGCAGTGGCCTTCTTTGAATAATGTAACTAGGCAACCTTCCTTGAGGAAATCCCTGAATGAAAAGCATTACCTTCGCATACCCAATCACACACAGATAAGTGATTACCTCAAGGATGCGAGAACCAGAGGATGAACCTTTAATGCATCATTTTGTCAACCTATACTATAAATAGTAGCTGAAGTTTTGGTCAGCCGACCTTAAATCAGAGCAACGGAGTGTGCAGAAACGTTCAGTTTTCCCTCTAGCACCTTCAAAAATAGGTTTGGGTGTAGGTTAGATTCAGCCTAAACTACCAGTACTCATTTTCCACAGACATGTCAGAGGGATGTACCAGCGAATTGAGGACAGAACCAGAAGACATAGCACTGGCCTCGTTATCCCTCCATAACACACACAGGTACAGGGAGAAAGCATGCATGCCAAGAATGGAAGCTTTGAAAGTATTATAAATAACAAGACCACTACCTCAGTGAGAAGAACTCCTGTTGGAGCCTTAACATCTAAAGCAGGGCTGCATAACTAGGCTAGTCCCCCAGAGCAGCAGAGTGGGACAGAGTCAGGCTATGGCCAGTCACAGGAACACTGAGGAAATCGTAGATGCATTCAGCCACTGTCCGTCACCTCAAGTCAACTACTTCGGACGAGTACATACAGGACCCAAAACAGAGTGGGGTTTTCTGATGGACAATCTGTTGTCCATCCAACTGAGAACACCCATTGAAAAAGGACTGTCTCCATCCAGATTCTGTATGGCTGAAGCCCGTGTCTCTCCTGGTTGGGGGTTCTCACCTCTCCATGTATCCTGACGGCGAGCCCACCAGGCCGTCCAGCCTCTCCTGCAACGCGGCCAGAATCTGTGGGTTCTGCATCATCTGCACGGTGAGCTGACGAGCTGAGGGGAGACGGACAAAGCCAGGCACTACCATCAGACACAGACAACCATTCATAGCATCAGACACCATACGGACAGATACATTGACGGAAGAAGGGAGTTCTGCATAAGACATTCTAGGGGTGGCAACTCCAAGTATTTTCAGGTCAACTAAGGACAGACAAAGTTAGAAAAATAAATCTAAATCAACAGGTTGCTCCTTCCCTTCATCTTCACTGATCTGACAGTATTGAACAGGTAGAAGAATGCTACTGCCAAAACGCTGCCACCCATCAAGCCTCTTCAGATTGGTGCAGACGAATGAGACACAAGGAAAGGAAGTCACTTCACACTTTTGACACAGAGCCCTGTGTTTCCTCCACAGAACATCTGACAAACTAGGATGCAATGTTCCCAGAGAGCAACCAGGGAGACCGCAAAGGGTATAATGTTTCTTCCAACCCTGAACCAGTTCAAAAATAATGACATTTCTATCCGAGAAAGACGGTGATAAAAATGTGCTTCGTGATCAACAGTCAGTTGGTCAGAGTATCCGAGCCTCTGCTTGAAGACTCCGGTTCGACTCGAGCCCATAGAGGGAGCATCATAATGGAAGTATTCCCTTCCAAACAGGAGTAAACTTACTCCTAAAAGCTGTTCGAGACATTTCCAAAGCAGAGAACAAACGCTTTGCCCATGGGACAAGTCAGAGGGCTGCTGCATAATTTACAGTCAGCAGGTATACTCTCCCTGCCTTGATTTACCTACACCACGCTTCAACTCCTTACGCCTTGGATTAGAGGGCCCTGCTGTGCCTGTCCCAACAATACCCCCATTTCCCTAAAGTGCTTTACTGTTGAGCAGGGTCTATAGTCAAATGAAGTGCACTATAGAGGGAATAGGGTGCCGTTAAGGACGAAATGGCCAACTCCTCAGCTGAGTGACAACTCAAAGTGCTGCGGCGGAGCAGGGACAGGGATGAGTGGCTCAAAGTGCTGCAGCGGAGCAGGGACAAGGATGGGTGGGACGGCAAAATGTTCTGAATCTGTTCTAGACAAGGGACATTTCTACTGATGACGAAAGTCATTACAGAAATCGGCCGATAGTTAGGCTCTGGCCGCATGAAAGCCTCTCAAGTGTGTGTGAGATCATTGTGACATATCACTGTGGTGGGAGACGATAAGCATTGCTGGGCTATAAATACCTGGGGCAGAGAGACATCTAATTCAGTCTACAAAGGACTGCCAGTTAAACCTCTAAACAAAGCATGATTCTTAATAATTCATGGACAGGTAAAAACATTCAGATTTCAAACCTAGACAGTGTGGACACAGAGGATTTTAATTCAACTGTCAACCTAACATTAACGACTGACCAGCAAGCAGAGGCTCATGACACTCATGTCAAACTGATTCAGATTTCACTGTTGGTTGTTCAGTTGAAGTCAAATCCACGGTGGGCACAGACATTAACGGTTAACAATCCCAGTCGCTTCCTCGGCGGGTAGTGCTGAACCTTACCTTTGCTGTTGACATCCTCTCCAGTCTCCTCCTCTTCCACGTCCTCCACGTCCTCCAAATCTGCCGGGTCCAGCTCAGCCTGGTCCTTACTGCACACACAGAGACCGAGAAAAATCAGTCAAAAACAGACACCTGGAGCTTATTCAGGAATGGAATTTTACAAAAGCAATGTACTGTTTAGATGGTATGTGATTATATCAATTGTGTAGAATAGGGAAACTCAACTCTAATAATTACTTCGATACAAAAGGAGGGGTGTGTCAGACAATACTAATACATAGAGGCCTCCACACAGTACCTCTGACAGACTAGGAGGCAATGTTCCCAGAGAGTGAACAGGGACACAAAGGGTATCCTGCTCCCCTGCCTCACTGAAGTTTCATCTAACACTGGATTTAAACCCTGTTCATACTGATCCATGAACCAGGTTCTGAACCAGTGCGAAAATAATTACATTTCTATCTGAATAAGCCCCTGATCAACATAATGTCAAACATGTGGTGTCAGGCTACAATGCTAGCATCTGCCCTGCAGTTAGTCATGGGGTAAAATAGGATGATGCTACCCCTAGACACTGATCTTGGGTCAGTTTTGCATTTCTCCCCCCACTAGTGGTTAACTTCATTGTGATAGGGGGCAGTATTTTCACGTCCGGATGAAAAGCATGCCCAAAGTAAAGTGCATGTTCTCAGGCCCAGAAGCTAAGACATGCATACAATTGGTAGATTAAGATAATTTAAACAGTTTTAGAAAACTCTTAATTCATGTCTGTCGATAACAGAAATTATTTGGCAGGCGATACCCAAAGGACAAACCACCAGGGGAAAATTTTGAGGTCACTGTTTTCAATTGTTTTTTTATAGGAAACTATATTTATGAGGAACCTGGTTGCAGTTTCTATGGCTTCCACTAGATGTCAACTGTCTTTAGAAATTGGTTGATGTTTTTCTTTTGAGAAATGAAGTAGGGCTGTTCATTGTGAGTGTCAAGCCAAGTGGACTCTTGTGTGACGACCGTGAACTGGAGCTCACTCCACATTGTTTTTATACGCTATTGAACACACTATATTCTGTCTTAAATTTGATCTATTATTTATGTTTTTGGATATCTAAGGTTAGATTAGGAAAGTTGTTTGAAATGTTTGGACCAAGATTACAGGTAATTTATTAGATAATGCATAGTCATGTTGGGCGAGTTGGAACCGGTGTATTTCTGAATCAAACGCACCAAATACATGAACATTTTGGGGATACAAAGGACATTATCAAACAAAAGGACCATTTGTGATGTTTCTGGGCATTTTGGAGTGCCAACAGAAGATCGTCAAAGGTAAGGCATGAATTATATAGTTATTTCTGACTTTTGTCGCACCTGCCTGGTTGAAATGTTTTTCATGTGTTGGTATGCGGGGCGCTGTCCTCGGATAATCGAATGGTTTACTTTCGCCGTAAAGCCTTTTTGTAAAAATCTAACATGGTGGCTGGCTCTTCACTCATGCTGCCAAACATACCCTTGTAAAACTGACCATCCTACCAATCCTCGACTTTGGCGATGTCATTTACAAAATAGCCTCCAATACCCTACTCAACAAATTGGATGCAGTCTATCACAGTGCAATCCGTTTTATCACCAAAGCCCCATATACTACCCACCATTGCGACCTGTACGCTCTCGTTGGCTGGCCCTCGCTTCATACTCGTCGCCAAACCCACTGGCTCCATGTCATCTACAAGACCCTGCTAGGTAAAGTCCCCCCTTATCTCAGCTCGCTGGTCACCATAGCATCTCCCACCTGTAGCACACGCTCCAGCAGGTATATCTCTCTAGTCACCCCCAAAACCAATTCTTTCTTTGGCCGCCTCTCCTTCCAGTTCTCTGCTGCCAATGACTGGAACGAACTACAAAAATCTCTGAAACTGGAAACACTTATCTCCCTCACTAGCTTTAAGCACCAACTGTCAGAGCAGCTCACAGATTACTGCACCTGTACATAGCCCACCTATAATTTAGCCCAAACAATTACCTCTTTCCCAACTGTATTTAATTTTAATTTATTTATTTATTTTGCTCCTTTGCACCCCATTATTTTTTATTTCTACTTTGCACATTCTTCCATTGCAAAACTACCATTCCAGTATTTTACTTGCTATATTGTATTTACTTTGCCATCATGGCCTTTTTTGCCTTTACCTCCCTTCTCACCTCATTTGCTCACATTGTATATAGACTTGTTTATACTGCATTATTGACTGTATGTTTGTTTTTACTCCATGTGTAACTCTATCGTTTTATCTGTCGAACTGCTTTGCTTTATCTTGGCCAGGTCGCAATTGTAAATGAGAACTTGTTCTCAACTTGCCTACCTGGTTAAATAAAGGTCAAATAAATAAAATGTAAAAAAAAACAGGTTAAGCTTTATTTTGGCGTATTGCACTTGTGATTTTTTGAAAGTTAAATATTTAGTCATTTAATATGAATTTGGCGCTCTGCAATTTCACCGGATGTTGTCGAGGTGGGACAATCCGAAAGAAGTTAAGGTTAAGATTGGGTGAGGGGAAGTTGATGCTAGACCTGTATATAGGGGAAACTTCACCCAGAGACTCCTGCAGGACTGTATATAATAAGGCAGATGAAGGGATAAACAGTTGACTGTCTGCCTGTTCCCTGTGGTTTGAGACAGCCACAGGCCTGCTGGACCAGGGTCAAGGCCCATTACTCAAACTCAGGGAGGTGTTTTCAGTGGCTGGAGGGAGCCGGCGTAACCCAAGCCATGGCATCCCAAGCAGCCCAGGCTGAGTAAACAGCCACATCGAGCCACAGCCCAGCGAGGAAACGTCTCCGCAGTGAGATCGACAGCTGGCCATCCTCCTCTGCATCAGATACCAGGGGAAGAGGACTGACTCAGCCCTGCAGACGTATGGACCAGGGATCTCAGAGTAAGAGTGCTGAGCTAGGATCAGGACCCCCATGTTATTAATATTAACTCTGCTCTAAAATGTAAACACTACTCTGACGCTTGATATATACACCCACCAGTGTCTAATATTTGACGGCTACTAGAAGCCAAATTGATAATGGCATTCCTAAACTGTATGTGCATTGGACTAATGTCATGATTTCACCCAACACTCCTGTGCCATTATCCAAATAGTTTTTGGTACATGGATGTCTTGGGTGAACAAATCAGACTGCTTGGCTGCAGACATAAGGGGAAATCACCAAAATTCAAACATTTATTTAAATGAGATGGGAATCAACTAAATTAATTTGCAGAAGTTTATCATAAGACATGAACAGAATGCATCTGAACTTTCTTAAAGGCAATGAGAATTACCTTTCTCAGTATGTGCGGTTCGCGCATCTACCACTTTGTAGCTGTTAGCAATGATGATAATTAAAAGTACTCTAGTGTACAGGGAAAGGCTTCCCCAAGAATATTCTAAATTAAATGCTAACCACAAAGTAGCATATGCTGACCTGGCAGAATAATATTATTATTGCCACCAATCCAGTGGGTACTTGTTTTGCGAACTACCATCGTGTGTGTGTGTGTGTGTGTGTGTGTGTGTGTGACACAAACACAGCTAATCAGCCTTTCGGCTAGACAAACATTGGACCTAAAGGCTAACACCAAGATATGGAAAGAAATCAATCTGAATTGATAAGGCCCTAGGTAACGATGCAGAGGTGGGATTGATTTAGTATAGGACACTTGTGCAATAAGTGTCTTTCCTTGCTGCACAGAACTCAGGCTGCACAGCCAATCAAACGGAGAGGATGCACTTACTTGTCCATGTCTGCCATCTTAGCCAAGTCTCGAGTGATGCTGCTGGAGGGAAGGGAAGAGAGTTAGACCATGTATGATACATGCTACTTTTGACACAATTGTTAATTCACAGCAGGAAATATGTTTTTGTTCAATAAACAGGCTTCTGGGAATAGATTATTTATTGAAATAGGCCCTAATGGACTTATTTACAAGACTAGCATTACATCGTCTTGTTTGATGGAAGGTTTACAACAGGCAAATAATATCATACCCTTAAATTCAATACAGTTGAGGACATCTCCATCCCAGTGTGTAGCAAACGGACATTAGGAGCTTGTGAACTAAAGCACCCACAGGAGGGCTGAACATCTGATTCCAAGCACTCTGCTTGCTTAGAGCAAAATGGCCACCAACCGTAATCCTACCCCAGTTTCTCCTCCCACTCCCAGATGAAAACAAAAAAGGGCTGCTTTGGCTCCCTGTCATGTTGGTTAGTGAAATGTGCATGAAAGAACTCCCAAGCGCCCAGCTCACTGACAGCCCTGTTAGCTGTGCTGAGGTATTAAGTAACATAAGCCTTAGTTAAATCGTCTTACATATCTTAACCTCTTGCCCATCTCATTTGGTTTGGGCAGAGATAATCTGTGCTCCGCAGTGTGCCATGGGTTGGGGCTTTGGATGCCGGCGACACAGGGGCTGCCATCTGATAACAGCACCAAAGCAAGGCCCGGTTTAGACGTGTACCCCCCCCCCCTATAAACCTCCTGGCATGGAGGAGAGAGCAGAGGGGCACTGGAGCTATGCAAAGAACCTAATCCTAGAGGGGGCAGAGACCGCAGCTAGTAGTTCACCCATCGGTCCAACAGGACTTTCACACAGGGCCAGTGACCCTTAACACAATTGAAGAGGTACACAGCTGGACCCACTCAGACTTGCACTTAGACCATACAGGCTGTTACAGAGGCCATCACATGAAGGTTGACAATTAAAAGCCATTAGTCACATCACATTAGGCATTGAATTAGGCTCCAGACCCTCCCCTGGGGGAGAATGTTTACCACAGGGTTAGTACACATGGAGAAACACAGGAGCCAGATCAGCTTTACCTCACACCAGTGTCTGATGCAACCACAGCAGTGACCGAACCTCCAAAGACATAAGGCATTAGGTGATGATTTGCTGGAGGGTTCTCCTTACCACTGTGGTATTAGGTTGACGGTGGTCTTCAAATGGGCTTAAAAAAATGTGGTGAGTTAAATAGAAAGTGGCTGGTATCCCCAAAATGTGGTGAACTCGACTAATTACAAAATTATACCACATCTTAATAGCTGCCAGGTAGACATCATTTCTGGATCCATGGAATGAGTGAAAACAAATTCAAACAATATTCTATTGGGCAAGCTCTGTCTCCAGCAGAGATTTCCATGCAGCTCAATCAAAGCCAATGTGAAGGCAAAGTCTCTCAATTGAAAGATACTTGAGAGAAAAATGTCCCCTTCAATGTTTACTACATAACCTTCACTGTACTTAGAGAGTGAAGTATGGGGAAATCACATGTTATAGTACCAAATTCATCGCAGACCAAGGCTGTTGTGCGATAAATCAGTATAGAATGTTTACTGGCCTGGTTGGAGAAAAACGCTACAAAATTAATAAGTATCAGGGAAATTTAGCAACAGTTTAACAGTGCTGATGTAGACCTGGCCTGCAATGTCTGAAATGTACGACTGTCTCCATCTTTCAGCAGCTCCTCTTCTCTCCCTCACCTTCCTAATGGCCTGTGCCCATTGGTTAAGAAGCGCACAGGCTGCCCACCACTCACCTGCACAGTTTAAATAGGCCAACTGAAATGCTGTCCATAAATCAAATGTTAAGCAGCTGAAAGGGAGATTAACAGGCAGAGGGACCAAAAAGAGGATAATTCCAGGCCAAAACTTGTCATTGAAATTCCAAAACGGCACACTGCACTACCGTAATTATATTTTTGAAAATGTAAACCAATGCCATTTGGATCGACCTGTAAAATACCATCAGATTCACATGACAACGTCTGGCCAGCGAACAGATCAAACATTCCCACCAATAGCCAATGCAAGAGCTCTTAAAAGCCATAAAAAGCTTGAGAATAGCAACAGCACCACTCAAATACAGACAATGACTGCATTTCAGTTTGACATTGATAAAGTGGATTTCCTCTGATGAAATAGATTTAGGACGATCCAAACTGCATCTGAAACAGTCAACTAGGCATCCCACTAATGCTTTAGACATGTTGATACATCGACATGTAAAGAACGCACCACTGTCAGCGGGGACTAGAATCATAACTCGAGATAGTGTTGGGAAATAGTGAACTACATGTATACTGAACAAAAACGCAACAATTAACGATTTTGCTGTGTTAAGGTTCATAAGGAAATCAGTCAATTGAAATACATTATTAGGCCCTAATCTATGGATTTCACATGATTGGGCAGGGGTGCAGCCATGGGTGGGCTTATGCCCATCCACTGGTGAGCCAGGCCCAGACAATCAGATCGAGTTTGTCCCCCACAAAAAGGATTTGTTACAGACAGAATTACTCCGTTTCATCAGCTGTCCAGGTCTCATCCAATCCTGAAGGTGAAGAAGCCAGATGTGGAGGTCCTTGGCTGGCCTGGTTACACATGGTCTGCTGTTGTGAGGCTGGGTGGACATACTTCCAAATTCTTTAAAAATGACCATGAGGTGGCTTAGGGTAGAGAAATTAACATTCAATTCTGGCAACAGCTCTGGTGGACATTCCTGCAGTCAGCATGCCAATTGCACACCCCCCTCAACTTGAGACATCTATCGCATTGTGTTGTGTGACAAAACTGCACATTTTAGTGGCATTTTATTGTCCCCAGCATTTAATCAGCTTCTTGACAAGACACCTGTCAGGTGGATGGATTATCTAGGCTACCTGGGGCAGCAGGTGGCCGAAGCGTTGGGCCAGTAACCGAAAGGTTGCAAGAGAGAATCCCTGAGCTGACAAGGTAAAGAAAACTGGTGGTTCTGCCCCTGAACAAGACAGTTAACCCACTGTTCCAAGGCAGTCATTGTAAATAAGAATGTGTTATTAACTGTCTAGCCTAGCTAGATAAATCTAGGCAAAAGAGAAATGCTTACTAACAGGGATGTAAACAAATCTGTGTATTTGAGTGAAATAAGCTTTTTGTGTGTAAAGACCATTTCTGGGATATTTTATTTCAGCTCATTAAACATGGGACCTAAACTGTACAGGTGTTTATATATTTTTGTTCAACTAGTAACTTAACACTGGAAGTTTACTGCAAAATGCTAAGTAATTGATAGCATGGACAACTATTTTAAGAGTAGCTTCTAACACTGTCAGCTGAGTTTTGTTTCAGCAACAGTTCCAGGAATACCTTTCAATCAATTGATTACCTAAACTCTACATGCCAGTTTCACAAAGGGGTCATTAGTACTCAAATTGATTGGGTCATATAAATGCCATGTTTTAATGAGTAGCAGATGACTGCCTCAAAACAAAATGACAAAAGATAAAGCATCTGAGACTTTCAAACAGCAATACCGGAACAGCCATCATCCATACCACGATAATAATAATAATAATTCTGACTTATAACATTAGGGCCTTTTCTCGCAAAAAAAACATGTAATGTCGCCTTAGCAGGAGTCATCAGGACCAATATCCATTCTACAAGTTGCGACAAATAGTTGGTTCATCCTCATTTCTTGACCAAAGTTAACCATACAAATCACAGCCAGGTAGGATGTAGTAGTCAAAAATACACAATCTAGCTATAGACAAAAGCTAGCTGAAACTGTGGCTAGAATGTCTAACGAATCCTTTCTAGTTATGTTGCATTGATAAGCATTGGCAGAAACAAAGGCAGCTTTAGATGTGATATCAGTTGAAACATTGTTATTGTATGAGTGTAGTTCAATGCATTTCACTAAATGTGAAAATAGTAGATCTTCAGCGACTGAAATCCCCCAATGGTAGTTACATACATCCCTTCAACGAGCCTTTCAAACCCAGCGACCACGTGTTGCATGCTCAAGGCAAGCTATGAGCAATGGCTCTCACCCACAAAGAAAGCCGGCCAGCTAGCTAGCTGTAAAGTAGCATATGCATTTAACTAAACTACCACTGAAACGTACAAATTACACAATTCCGTGGAATCTAGCTAGTTAACTACCACATGCACTATAATGGATACATTTGCGGTAACGTTAGCCAACTGGTTATGCATGTTTCCAGCTAGCTAACTACTTCGCCAGCAAGTCAACTAACGTTAGCTAGTTACAGCTACCTAGCTAACGTTAGTTTGGTATACGCACTTTCATTGGGCAAGTACTCAAGTGACAGTCCATATTTGATTGGCAACGTGACCTACTGGGCAAATATTGGAACCCTCAAATAATATTACAGACCAAAATAAGAGAACCGTTAGCTAGCTATGTGGCTATCGAAATTAGCCAGCCAACTACAAACATGTCAAAAGTCAGGTGAAAAGACGGAGACATACGCGTCCCATTTTAGTGTGTAGCCTGCTAGTTAGCGGTATAGCTCGAACAGTGATCAGACACAAAAACTTGTACCCACCACATCTCCCTCCCATCATCTACCCTCCATAAAGACTAGTCAATAAATAAGGTCAAGTCTAAATTAAAAAGACACGACATCCGATAAAACCAATAACTGAATGATGCAAATTCTGATGATTTGTCACTAACGTTATGGCGTTTGTATTTACAATACAACGTCTCGAAAAGGCGGAAAATTAGCCATTTTCGTCATCGTGCATGTAACGTTAGCTAGCTAACGCATCATGGTGGAGCCTCTCGTCTCTCAATGGCTGCTACTAGCCATCCGACTTAGTTAGCTGGCAAGCTACCGTCCTATTCTTCCCGACTACATCCACGCAAATATTTAGTTCAAGACGATAAGAACAACCCCACATTCGTACCCATCTAAGAGTACAATATATATATATATGCGCCACTTCGTTGTATTGCTAAAGACCAAGCTAAGGTGATTTCAAGTCATTCTCTTACCTTTAGCTGGCGGCTTGACTAGGTGGATCTACGCAGTGAAGCGGTCCCAAAGCAAAAGACTCCGCTCTTATGGCGGTAAAAGAGAGAACCATCCCGCCGCTTGCGCTCATATACATCTTGCGTCATCACGTAAACCAGGGTAACGTTAAACCTATGGGAGGGGCCGGTCAAGAATATTTGATGAAGTGTTCTGTCACCATCGTCATCAGATATGTCTAGTCATTCCACTCTAAAACAATTTCTTCTGCAAGATGCATATTTGCATCATATCTTATGTCACCATGCCAACCAGACCATAGCAACGTGCAATTTCCCTGAGTCCCAGACAGTATGGTCCAATTAGAACAGTGATTGTCTTGGGGATTAAAGCAAACCATGACATGTATTCACCTAGACTTGTCTTGAATGCTGGTACCATGAGTTGATATGAATCAGAAAGAGCCTTTGGTCATAGAATTGATCCTCAAAAGGCTTCATTTTGATCACCGCCCAGAGGCCCAGGCTTTTGTGATACTGTCAATTAGAGCTTATTTCTGCAGCACATGCTCCACGGTTCGAGTCCCCAATGCAGCTTCCACGCTGCCTGCTATACTGGTGGCAGCAGTGGGATTTGTCGTTCTCTTACACATCGGAGAAGCTGCTCTGTACGCGAGGTGGACACTTCACGATAGAGTGAATACTGACTGCCCACAGCCTGTGAGGAAGGATAGTCCGTGGTGATGATTTCATCATCCTAACCCTAGCAACACCATAAGAGTTGCTAACTCATGTAGAAAACTATTATCGCATCGTTTGCTCATTTGACTCCAGACTCAGTTTTAGGCAACATGTGAGGATTACAGTGTGAATCATACATCAACAAGAGGCCTATAGACTGACTATTATTCACTAGGCCCAACAAAGATTCTACACTGAGAGCAGTTTTAGATAAAAGTCATAAGTGTGATCCAAATCTTCCAATTGGCAGAAGTCTTTCCCACATGTGGGTTCCTGTCAAAAACACTTCCCATTCATACTGACACTTTACAACACCTGTTGCGCAATACAGCATAACAGATGGTTGTACATTCATTAGTTATTACTCAATAATTGTTTTGAGTGTTTTAGCTCCAACAACAGATATTGTATATGAATATGTCTGACTATTGCACCCATAGAGATCCTATAATTCATGAATTATATCATCTCTATGGTTGTACCTGACTGTAGTTGTTGTCAAGTGATCCTGCTTCCTTATGTTTAAGAAGAGGATCATAGCTCTTTAGTATTAATAGAATGATCCCTTGGAGCATACACTTTACTCTGACATTTATGTTTTATGTTGTGCACAGTTGGTAGCATCATGACTCATGATCATGATAAAAACTGCCATGGCACCAAGACAAGGGGCTCCTGATGTGGATATTCACTTTCAGTGAATGCCATTGACGCCAATAACCACACAGGTAGCCTAGCGGTTAGAGCGTTGGGACAGTGACTGAAAGGTCGCTAGTGGAGCTAACAAGGGGGAAAAAAATCAATCGGTGCCCTTGAGCAAGACATTTAACCCTAATGGCTGGCTGTGACACCATTATCCGAGGGTGTCTCAGGGGGCGTTTGAATTTGAAAAATAAAACACATTTCCCGAAACAGGACAAAAATAAGCACCGACCCAATCATTTATTTGTATGATACAAATCATTACTGGTGCCCATTAATCAATTGTAGAGAATCAGAGAAGTGTTAGAGACTTGCCAAGTTAAATAAAGGTTAAATAAAAGTAAATAAATAGTCTGTTTCTTATTTCAAAGTGACAAAGTAGAGCTTTATTCAAGTGTATTGTATATCATGTTATTGAGTTAAGTAAACTTGATCTTTACAATTCCTGGGTAGTGTTCATTACGGCATACAACAGAAAACGTTTCAAACTGTTTTGACACGGAAAACGGAAATCAGAGTTTCCTATTGAACAAGTCCAGGTTGTCCCTCCCTGTTTCAGTCCATTAAGTTGAGAACATTTTATCTTTAAAACTCATGGGTAGTGTTCATTAGTGCATGCAACGAAAAACATTTCAAAATGTTTTGACACGTTAAAAAAACAGAAATCGTGTGACACTTCTGGTATGCTATTTACCACATTGTCTCAGCAGATAGTCTTCATAGACAACCTCTCATAAGTAAATAGGGTAATAAACACGCTGTTCAAGTCCCCCTATTGCTCATCTTGATGTTGTTTATTTATTTTTTCATTTATACAGGTAAGGCACTTAAGAACATATCATTTTTCACAATGACAAAGTTTTAGCTTTTCTATTGTAAATCATGTACAGCGTTCGAACAGATGACAATAGTTTCAAAACACAACCTATATAGAAAGGGATATTAAATATTGCCGCATTCAAGTGCTAATCGGAACTAGGAAACTCTGACTTGCTAACTGGTTATAGTTATACACGTGCCGCGATCAACCAGTTAGTTAGCAAGTCGGAAATTTCAGAGTTTCCTAGTTCCGACTTAGACATAACGAGTATCCAATCCATTGTGTTGCAGTCAATGCATGACATTCACTCCCTCTGGGCAAAAACAGGTGGAATCAATGTTGTTTCCACATCATTTCAACAACAAAATTCCAATGTGACAACGTTGAATCAATGTGGAAAACTGATAGAACTTTTTTTCACCCAATTTTTTTACCTTAATCCAAAGACATGGCAATTTTTGTTGTTATTGAATTAACGTTAGTTCACAACTCAACCAAATGAAAACAAGATGTTGAACTGATGTATGTGCACAGTGGGATGGCCATGGGTGGGTGTCCATTTTGATTAAACAAAATAGAATTTTGTAATTTCAGAGTAGGCTACTCTTGTAATATTAATTGGGATGTTAAGCAACATGAAAGAAAAAAAAACAGTTAGACAAAAAAGGAAGTACTGTGTATAAAAAACTCATTGGTTTTGTGTAATTGGAGAACAAATGTGGTATATGTTGGGTGAATGAAAAAACGAGTTTGGTAATGCATCAATACCCATATAAATGAGGGAGGTCTTGTAAATGCTATTCCAAATGTCTCAGTTCTTTCGAAGCATAGTATTTCTGGCAACTGCTCACACTACTGATACCTGGTACAGGTAACTCACACTACCTATCAAGTTAGAAGTGTATTCATAGGCCCGCTTTGTTCCCAACACAGTGACACTGACCTGGATGAGAGGGAGAGGGAAAAACACACAGGGTAGTTAGTGCAAATGCATTCAAGTCGAACATTTCCGTTTCACTGTGACTGTGCATTATTAACAAAGGGACTTGAAAAAGGGAAGTGATAAGCGAAGTAAGTTTTGAAGCCAATTATGTATCGCAAAAGGTTAACGCCAAGACACTCAAATACAACTGCTTCAGTGGTGACGTGATTTTCACTCGTACTTACGGAACTATGATAAAATTGAGGTTTTATTCCAAGTATTTTGACTTCCACATTTTAGCTGAGTGGATGAAAGTTCAAGCGTCAGTGGGTGGAGCTTACAGTGGGATTCCCATACACAATATTGCTAGTTCGAATCCCGGTGTGGTTTAATTTGTTTTCTAATCTTACTCCAACCCTTAACCTGGTTTCTAATTTTAACCTGTAACATTTCTTACCCAAACTTAATCCAACCCATATAACCTTACCAAATTGTAATTACTTGTCTAAACTTATAACATTTATTGCCTAAACTCAACCAATCACAAGATGGAAAATTCCAATCTGCAACATTTTAAAGAAAATGAGTATTCACCTAAATGGGAGGACCCATGACATAACCTCTGACCCGGCAATGAGCTCGTACCCCCATGTACGATTCTGGTCATTGTTGGTTGCACACACGAATGCTGTGGAAAAGCACATACCTGGAAACATAGAAGTTAACACATGATTAGTGATGGTGCCTTGGAGTCTGGGGGATCTGACAAGATCCAACACATTTAAAGGTTGAGAGCTCTCTTCATTTTCGAGAGGGGAGACGATTTCCCTTGTACAGTATATTTCCTAAAATCCCCTCACCTGGAAGTCTAATGGTACCAATATACAGCACCTTCCAGCTGTTAGTTCCATTCAAACCTTCCATTCCAACATTCCAACATCCCAACATTCAAACCTTCCGGTCAGTTCCATTCCAACCTTCCAGTCAGTTTCATTCCACCCTTCAGTTCCACTCAAACCTTCCATTTCAACCTTCCATCATCCCAACCTTCCAACATCCCAACCTTCCCGTCAGATCCATTCCAACCTTCCATTCCAATCTTCCAACACTTCTAACATCCCCCCTGTAGTTGTGACAGAGTGGAAATTCCAACCTGACAACCCTTTGCACCGTAACACAACATACTCAAGAAGCACTGTTAATACCACTGGCCCCAAAAAAGCCTAGGCATTTCTGGATCCATGGCTAAATGACTTGGTCTTAGGAAGGCAGTAGTGATGCACTTAGCCATCCACTGCCATATTATCACCGTATGTTCAGAGTAGTATCAGACTATTTCACATGAACTGTCTGCACAGCTACAAAAGAAACTAGGTTACATTTTGTATTTTAAAGAACAGATGCAAAAACCTACCCATCCATCTCATCAACTATAAAGCTGTTCTCCAACCTTTTCTCTCCTCCCATTGGCTTCCTCTTTCTCCTGATCAGGAGGGATAAAGGGAGCAGATAAACTGGGAGCTGCAGTGATTGTGACTCACAACTAATTATGATTATTTAACCACACAACCATATACAAATGGGACCGTGGTGTTTCAGACCAATTGAAGGCATCCGACTCAGTCACAGGCTGTGTCCTAAATGGCAGTATTAACCCTACATAGTGCACTACTTCTGATCAGAGTCATGGCCAAACATTGTTTCTAAAGTTTAATGACATGCATTAACGGTTCAGACAGATGCCGACTTCCTGGCAACAAGGTGTAAATTTAAAAGAATGTCTCGACAGAAAGCAGCCAATGGCAAAATACCTCTTCCAGCATCAGGACCACCCTTAGCGGAGTTGGAAACAACCGGATGCATCCGGTTTTCAGGGATACAGCTAATTCAACCAAGCTTCCTTTCCCGCTGAAAGCCGGATGTGGGAACTCCGCTCAGATGTCTTTTTACGCCTGTCTTTAATAACAACCGAGGTTAATAACCTAACGTAGCAGGCGTAAAAAGACCCCTGAGTCCCCACTTCCATTTTTTTTCAGGGAAAAAGAAAGTTAGGTTGAAAATACTGTATCCCTGAAAACTGTAAACATCCACTTTCTTGGGACCCGGGGAGAGTGCATTGGGAAAAAATGACGATTGGGAAAAAATGACGATTGAGAAAAAAATGCCTCATTCACTGTTTTTATTTAATTTATTTATTTTACCTTTATTTAACCAGGTAGGCAAGTTGAGAACAAGTTCTCATTTACAATTGCGACCTGGCCAAGATAAAGCAAAGCAGTTTGACAGATACAACGACACAGAGTTACACATGGAGTAAAACAAACATACAGTCAATAATACAGTATAAACAAGTTTATATACAATGTGAGCAAATGAGGTGAGAAGGGAGGTAAAGGCAAAAAAGGCCATGGTGGCAAAGTAAATACAATATAGCAAGTAAAACACTGGAATGGTAGATTTGCAATGGAAGAATGTGCAAAGTAGAAATAAAAATAATGGGGTGCAAAGGAGCAAAATAAATAAATAAATAAAAATTAAATACAGTTGGGAAAGAGGTATTTGTTTGGGCTAAATTATAGGTGGGCTATGTACAGGTGCAGTAATCTGTGAGCTGCTCTGACAGTTGGTGCTTAAAGCTAGTGAGGGAGATAAGTGTTTCCAGTTTCAGAGATTTTTGTAGTTCGTTCCAGTCATTGGCAGCAGAGAACTGGAAGGAGAGGCGGCCAAAGAAAGAATTGGTTTTGGGGGTGACTAGAGAGATATACCTGCTGGAGCGTGTGGTACAGGTGGGAGATGCTATGGTGACCAGCGAGCTGAGATAAGGGGGGACTTTACCTAGCAGGGTCTTGTAGATGACATGGAGCCAGTGGGTTTGGCGATGAGTATGAAGCGAGGGCCAGCCAACGAGAGCGTACAGGTCGCAATGGTGGGTAGTATATGGGGCTTTGGTGACAAAACGGATTGCACTGTGATAGACTGCATCCAATTTGTTGAGTAGGGTATTGGAGGCTATTTTGTAAATGACATCGCCAAAGTCGAGGATTGGTAGGATGGTCAGTTTTACAAGGGTATGTTTGGCAGCATGAGTGAAGGATGCTTTGTTGCGAAATAGGAAGCCAATTCTAGATTTATCTTTGGATTGGAGATGTTTGATATGGGTCTGGAAGGAGAGTTTACAGTCTAACCAGACACCTAAGTATTTGTAGTTGTCCACGTATTCTAAGTCAGAGCCGTCCAGAGTAGTGATGTTGGACAGGCGGGTAGGTGCAGGTAGCGATCGGTTTGAAGAGCATGCATTTAGTTTTACTTGTATTTAAGAGCAATTGGAGGCCACGGAAGGAGAGTTGTTTGGCATTGAAGCTTGCCTGGAGGGTTGTTAACACAGTGTCCAAAGAAGGGCCGGAAGTATACAGAATGGTGTCGTCTGCGTAGAGGTGGATCAGAGACTCACCAGCAGCAAGAGCGACCTCATTGATGTATACAGAGAAGAGAGTCGGTCCAAGAATTGAACCCTGTGGCACCCCATAGAGACTGCCAGAGGTCCGGACAGCAGACCCTCCGATTTGACACACTGAACTCTATCAGAGAAGTAGTTGGTGAACCAGGTGAGGCAATCATTTGAGAAACCAAGGCTGTCGAGTCTGCCGATGAGGATGTGGTGATTGACAGAGTCGAAAGCCTTGGCCAGATCAATGAATACGGCTGCACAGTAATGTTTCTTATCGATGGCGGTTAAGATATCGTTTAGGACCTTGAGCGTGGCTGAGGTGCACCCATGACCAGCTCTGAAACCAGATTGCATAGCAGAGAAGGTATGGTGAGATTCGAAATGGTCGGTAATCTGTTTGTTGACTTGGCTTTCGAAGACCTTAGAAAGGCACGGTAGAATAGATATAGGTCTGTAGCAGTTTGGGTCAAGAGTGTCCCCCCCTTTGAACAGGGGGATGACCGCAGCTGCTTTCCAATCTGTTTGGGAGCCAGCTGTTCAAGACAATATCGAACAGATAAAGGCCTTCATCACCTTGCTTTATTATACAACGGAGAAAGAGAGAGCGAGAACCACTTGAACCCTAGGAACACTGGTCCAGACTGCAGAGTTGGCATAATCAATATTTACCCAATAACAACCGTTTAATCGACTCTAATAGAAAGACGATGTAGCTATTGTCATTGGTGAGGGAACAATGACTGTGACTTTAGAGCACATCCTCTCATTGAGGGCTGGTAAGGGACCACACCAGAGCACTTGAATGAATATTTATTTTTGGTTGACAGGCTATTTTGTAACACTAAAGGAGAGAGAATCCTTTCTTAAGCCTCCACACTACAGACAACCAGGCTAAAATCTAGCATATCACATAGACTTCAAAACCCTGACTAGAATGCTTCCTCTCTCCGCTGTTAGAGGAGATAACTATACCGATGCAGGGTCTTAATTTGAGCCAGTTTGTTACAGCAGGAAAATAATACTGCAGCAACTGGAAATGTGAATTACGTGGCATTGTAATTAATGGACATTTTTGTAGGGGTTGATTAAATATTCATAAGGGAAAATCAAACTTCAAAAG
>NW_022262809.1:0-55000 GCF_002021735.2 Oncorhynchus kisutch
CTTCACCTCTCATACCCTCTCCCCCTCTTCTCTCTCTCCCCCAGACCTCTCATACCCTCTCCCCTCTCTTCTCTCTCTCCTCCCCTTACCTCTCATACCCTCTCCCCTCTCTTCTCTCTCTCCCCAGACCTCTCATACCCTCTCCCCTCTCTCTCTCTCTCTCCTTCACCTCTCATACCCCTCTCCCCTCTCTTCTCTTTGTGACAATGAGTCCGTCATAATGCCTGCATTAAAGTACAGGATCTAGGGGCATCTGGCAAACACAATGAAGTCATTTAACTTTATGTACCCTAATTTCACCACATACATCTGTGTATCCTACAGCTACAGCTATAGACCAGAAGGTACAACTGTTCGGCACTGAGGGGCGCTGTGCAATAGTAGGAAGACCCCTTATGCAGCTCACCCTGCAACCATCAGCTCCAACGTAAATAACATGAGCACGTCTACCTCTGATAAGCTTCCAGTAAAGCATTAAAAACAATCAAGCAACCCAGAAAAGTGCCTAAAAAATAGCCCATATTAACATGTGTAGCCTGAGAAACAAGGTCCATGAAGTCAATAAGTAACAGATGACATTCATGTTCTGACTATCTCTGAAACTCTCTTAGATGATACCTTTGATGATACAGTGGAAGCAATACATGGTTATAACATCTACAGAAAAGACAGCAATGCCAACGGAGGCGGTGTTGAGGTCTATATTCAGAACAACATTCCTGTAAGCTTAGAGAAGATATAATGTTAAATATTGTTTGAAGTGATATGGCTCATGGTTCATCTGACTCACCTAAAGCCTGTTCTGGTGGGAAGCTGCTGTAGACCACCAAGTGCTAACAGTCAGTATCTGGATAATGTGTGTGAAATGCTTGATAATGTATGTGAAAAAATGATTTAATACGTTTAGAATACGTCTGTAACATAATTTTTGGGGGATAAAGTCAAGGGGTCTGAATACTTTCTGAATGCCCTGTATATATGACCAACTTTTAGAAAGGCCATGTTACTGCTGCAGTCCATTTATTCAAATTGTATTTTGAGAAGTTCAGTTAAAGCATTGTTTGAAATTCAGAAATGTCCATGAACTGCTATTAACATTACTACCCACGTAGTAATGGTTAGCCAACATGGCCGCCATATGCAAATATACCATGTCATGTAAATGCATCATAGTATTTTTGGTTGAAAACTCAATGACCAAACTCTATGAAATATGGCTCTGAATACCACTTCTCCCTTCCCCTCCTTTAAGGTGGAGTCATGCTTGTCTCGGGTCTTGAGGTGGGCCTGGGGAAAACAAAACTGTCTTGTAGTGGCCAAGTGTCTTGGAGCACATGTCCATGTCTTTGTAGACAATCACACAAACAAATTATTGGATGACGAAATACTTGAATGTATCTCTTCAAGGCATAGTCAAGAATCCTGAAACCAAGAGAGAGCAGGCTGGACAGGTAACAGGTTGGATAGGGTATCAAATCAAATCAAATGTATTTATATAGCCCTTCGTACATCAGCTGATATCTCAGAGTGCTGTACAGAAACCCAGCCTAAAACCCCAAACAGCAAGCAATGCAGGTGTAGAAGCACAGTGGCTAAGAAAAACTCCCTAGAAAGGCCAAAAACCTAGGAAGAAACCTAGAGAGGAACCAGGCTATGTGGGGTGGCCAGTCCTCTTCTGGCTGTGCCTGGTGGAGATTATAACAGAACATGGCCAAGATGTTAAAATGTTCATCAATGACTAGCATGGTCCAATAATAATAATCACAGTAGTTGTCGAGGGTGCAACAGGTCAGCACTTCAGGAGTAAATGTCAGTTGGCTTTTCATAGCCGATCATTTAGAGTATCTCTACTGCTCCTGCTGTCTATAGAGAGTTGAAAACAGCAGGTCTGAGGCAGGTAGCACGTCTGGTGAACAGGTCAGGCTTCCATAGCCGCAGGCAGAACAGTTGAAACTGGAGCAGCAGCACGGCCAGGTGGACTGGGGATAGGAAGGAGTCATCATGCCAGGTAGTCCTGAGGCATGGTCCTAGGGCTCAGGTCCTCCAAGAGAGAGAGAAAGAAAGAGAGAATTAGAGAGAGCATACTTAAATTCACACAGAACACAGGATAGGACAGGAGAAGTACTCCAGATATAACAAACTGACCCTAGCCCCCCGACACATAAACTACTGCAGCAAAAATACAGGAGGCTGAGACAGGAGGGGTCAGGAGACACTGTGGCCCCATCCGATGATACCACCGGACAGGGCCAAACAGGATGGATATAACCCCACCCACTTTGCCAAAGCACAGCCCCCACACCACTAGAGTAATATCTTCAACCACCAACTTACCATACTAAGACAAGGCCGAGTATAGCCCACAAAGATCTCCGCCACGGCACAACCCAATGGGGGGCGCCAACCCAGACGAGAAGATCATGTCAGTGACTCAACCCACTCAAGTGATGCACCCTTCCTAGGGACAGCATGAAAGAGCACCAGTAAGCCAGTGACTCAGCCCCTGTAATAGGGGTTAGAGGCAGAGAATCCCAGTGGAGAGAGGGGAAACCGGCCAGGGCAGAGACAACAAGGGTGGTTCGTTGCTCCAGAGCCTTTCCGTTCACCTTCACACAGGTAACAGGTTGGCTACAGTAGAGTTATACCTGGAGGAGAGCAGGCTGGACAGGTAACAGGTTGACTACAGTAGAGTTATACCTGGAGGAGAGCAGGCTGGACAGGTAACAGGTTGGCTACAGTAGAGTTTATACCTGGAGGAGAGCAGGCTGGACAGGTTGGCTACAGTAGAGTTATACCTGGAGGAGAGCAGGCTGGACAGGTAACAGGTTGGCTACAGTAGAGTTATACCTGGAGGAGAGCAGGCTGGACAGGTAACAGGTTGGATACAGTAGAGTTATACCTGGAGGAGAGCAGGCTGGACAGGTAACAGGTTGGCTACAGTAGAGTTATACCTGGAGGAGAGCAGGCTGGACAGGTTGGCTACAGTAGAGTTATACCTGGAGGAGAGCAGGTGCTGACAGGTAACAGGTTGGCTACAGTAGAGTTATACCTGGAGGAGAGCAGGCTGGACAGGTAACAGGTTGACTACAGTAGAGTTAAACCTGGAGGAGAGCAGGCTGGACAGGTAACAGGTTGGCTACAGTAGAGTTATACCTGGAGGAGAGCAGGCTGGACAGGTTGGCTACAGTAGAGTTATACCTGGAGGAGAGCAGGCTGGACAGGTAACAGGTTGGCTACAGTAGAGTTATACCTGGAGGAGAGCAGGCTGGACAGGTTGGCTACAGTAGAGTTATACCTGGAGGAGAGCAGGCTGGACAGGTAACAGGTTGACTACAGTAGAGTTATACCTGGAGGAGAGCAGGCTGGACAGGTACAGGTTGGCTACAGTAGAGTTATACCTGGAGGAGAGCAGGCTGGACAGGTAACAGGTTGGCTACAGTAGAGTTATACCTGGAGGAGAGCAGGCTGGACAGGTTGGCTACAGTAGAGTTATACCTGGAGGAGAGCAGGCTGGACAGGTAACAGGTTGGCTACAGTAGAGTTATACCTGGAGGAGAGCAGGCTGGACAGGTAACAGGTGACTACAGTAGAGTTATACCTGGAGGAGAGCAGGCTGGACAGGTAACAGGTTGGCTACAGTAGAGTTATACCTGGAGGAGAGCAGGCTGGACAGGTTGGCTACAGTAGAGTTATACCTGGAGGACAGCAGGCTGGACAGGTAACAGGTTGGCTACAGTAGAGTTATACCTGGAGGAGAGCAGGCTGGACAGGTTGGCTACAGTAGAGTTATACCTGGAGGAGAGCAGGCTGGACAGGTAGGTAACAGGTTGACTACAGTAGAGTTATACCTGGAGGAGAGCAGGCTGGACAGGTAACAGGTTGGCTACAGTAGAGTTATACCTGGAGGAGAGCAGGCTGGACAGGTAACAGGTTGACTACAGTAGAGTTATACCTGGAGGAGAGCAGGCTGGACAGGTAACAGGTTGGAAACAGTAGAGTTATACCTGGAGGAGAGCAGGCTGGACAGGTAACAGGTTGGCTACAGTAGAGTTATACCTGGAGGAGAGCAGGCTGGACAGGTTGGCTACAGTAGAGTTATACCTGGAGGAGAGCAGGCTGGACAGGTAACAGGTTGGCTACAGTAGAGTTATACCTGGAGGAGAGCAGGCTGGACAGGTAACAGGTTGACTACAGTAGAGTTATACCTGGAGGAGAGCAGGCTGGACAGGTAACAGGTTGGCTACAGTAGAGTTATACCTGGAGGAGAGCAGGCTGGACAGGTTGGCTACAGTAGAGTTATACCTGGAGGAGAGCAGGCTGGACAGGTAACAGGTTGGCTACAGTAGAGTTATACCTGGAGGAGAGCAGGCTGGACAGGTTGGCTACAGTAGAGTTATACCTGGAGGAGAGCAGGCTGGACAGGTAACAGGTTGACTACAGTAGAGTTATACCTGGAGGAGAGCAGGCTGGACAGGTAACAGGTTGGCTACAGTAGAGTTATACCTGGAGGAGAGCAGGCTGGACAGGTAACAGGTTGGCTACAGTAGAGTTATACCTGGAGGAGAGGCAGGCTGGACAGGTTGGCTACAGTAGAGTTATACCTGGAGGAGAGCAGGCTGGACAGGTAACAGGTTGGCTACAGTAGAGTTATACCTGGAGGAGAGCAGGCTGGACAGGTAACAGGTTGACTACAGTAGAGTTATACCTGGAGGAGAGCAGGCTGGACAGGTAACAGGTTGGCTACAGTAGAGTTATACCTGGAGGAGAGCAGGCTGGACAGGTTGGCTACAGTAGAGTTATACCTGGAGGAGAGCAGGCTGGACAGGTAACAGGTTGGCTACAGTAGAGTTATACCTGGAGGAGAGCAGGCTGGACAGGTTGGCTACAGTAGAGTTATACCTGGAGGAGAGCAGGCTGGACAGGTAACAGGTTGACTACAGTAGAGTTATACCTGGAGGAGAGCAGGCTGGACAGGTAACAGGTTGGCTACAGTAGAGTTATACCTGGAGGAGAGCAGGCTGGACAGGTTGGCTACAGTAGAGTTATACCTGGAGGAGAGCAGGCTGGACAGGTAACAGGTTGGCTACAGTAGAGTTATACCTGGAGGAGAGCAGGCTGGACAGGTAACAGGTTGGCTACAGTAGAGTTATACCTGGAGGAGAGCAGGCTGGACAGGTTGGCTACAGTAGAGTTATACCTGGAGGAGAGCAGGCTGGACAGGTAACAGGTTGGCTACAGTAGAGTTATACCTGGAGGAGAGCAGGCTGGACAGGTTGGCTACAGTAGAGTTATACCTGGAGGAGAGCAGGCTGGACAGGTAACAGGTTGACTACAGTAGAGTTATACCTGGAGGAGAGCAGGCTGGACAGGTAACAGGTTGGCTACAGTAGAGTTATACCTGGAGGAGAGCAGGCTGGACAGGTAACAGGTTGGCTACAGTAGAGTTATACCTGGAGGAGAGCAGGCTGGACAGGTTGGCTACAGTAGAGTTATACCTGGAGGAGAGCAGGCTGGACAGGTAACAGGTTGGCTACAGTAGAGTTATACCTGGAGGAGAGCAGGCTGGACAGGTAACAGGTTGACTACAGTAGAGTTATACCTGGAGGAGAGCAGGCTGGACAGGTAACAGGTTGGCTACAGTAGAGTTATACCTGGAGGAGAGCAGGCTGGACAGGTTGGCTACAGTAGAGTTATACCTGGAGGAGAGCAGGCTGGACAGGTAACAGGTTGGCTACAGTAGAGTTATACCTGGAGGAGAGCAGGCTGGACAGGTTGGCTACAGTAGAGTTATACCTGGAGGAGAGCAGGCTGGACAGGTAACAGGTTGACTACAGTAGAGTTATACCTGGAGGAGAGCAGGCTGGACAGGTAACAGGTTGGCTACAGTAGAGTTATACCTGGAGGAGAGCAGGCTGGACAGGTAACAGGTTGACTACAGTAGAGTTATACCTGGAGGAGAGCAGGCTGGACAGGTAACAGGTTGGCTACAGTAGAGTTATACCTGGAGGAGAGCAGGCTGGACAGGTTGGCTACAGTAGAGTTATACCTGGAGGAGAGCAGGCTGGACAGGTAACAGGTTGGCTACAGTAGAGTTATACCTGGAGGAGAGCAGGCTGGACAGGTAACAGGTTGACTACAGTAGAGTTATACCTGGAGGAGAGCAGGCTGGACAGGTAACAGGTTGGCTACAGTAGAGTTATACCTGGAGGAGAGCAGGCTGGACAGGTAACAGGTTGGCTACAGTAGAGTTATACCTGGAGGAGAGCAGGCTGGACAGGTAACAGGTTGGCTACAGTAGAGTTATACCTGGAGGAGAGCAGGCTGGACAGGTAACAGGTTGACTACAGTAGAGTTATACCTGGAGGAGAGCAGGCTGGACAGGTAACAGGTTGGCTACAGTAGAGTTATACCTGGAGGAGAGCAGGCTGGACAGGTAACAGGTTGGCTACAGTAGAGTTATACCTGGAGGAGAGCAGGCTGGACAGGTAACAGGTTGACTACAGTAGAGTTATACCTGGAGGAGAGCAGGCTGGACAGGTTGGCTACAGTAGAGTTATACCTGGAGGAGAGCAGGCTGGACAGGTAACAGGTTGACTACAGTAGAGTTATACCTGGAGGAGAGCAGGCTGGACAGGTAACAGGTTGACTACAGTAGAGTTATACCTGGAGGAGAGCAGGCTGGACAGGTAACAGGTTGACTACAGTAGAGTTATACCTGGAGGAGAGCAGGCTGGACAGGTAACAGGTTGGCTACAGTAGAGTTATACCTGGAGGAGAGCAGGCTGGACAGGTAACAGGTTGGCTACAGTAGAGTTATACCTGGGTTTGTCTGTTTGTTTGTCTATGGAGATTGCATGGCTGTGTGCTCGATTATATACACCTGTCAGCAACATGTGTAGCTGAAATAGCCACATCCACTTACATGAAGGGGTGTCCACATACCTGTGTATATATAATGTTTATTAAAAGTGAAATTGGGTTGTTAGGATAATCGTGTTAACATTGTGTCCAAAATACGAAGGCCACATCTGAACATAGATGAGCATTCTTTTGCATCTCTTCAGGTCTTCATCTGTCATGTATTATCAGGTGGTATATAGGATTTAGCCATCTATATCAATGAAATAAATAGGTTCCACACTGTTGATATTCTTCACAACCCCCCGCCCCCCACTCACTCACTCACACAACCCCTGTCACAAACATTCCAACTTGATGTCATACAAACAAGCCAAACACCCGTTAGTCCAAATGTGCACTTCACATTTCATGTGATAAAACTCATGTCATATACAGTCAGTGTCAACGTTCGGGATCACTTTGTTTGATGTACAGCTACAAGATGACATCTTGTTCTGAACACAATGAGCCTGGTTGTCCTCTTGTGAAGAAATCTGGTGGTGATCACACATCTAAATGCATTGGTGACTCTATTCCACTCTCTATTCTACTCTCTATTCTACTCTCTATTCCATACTCTATTCCACTCTCTATTCTACTCTCTATTCTACTCTCTATTCTACTCTCTATTCCACACTCTATTCTACTCTCTATTCTACTCTCTATTCCACTCTCTATTCTACTCTCTATTCTACTCTCTATTCTACTCTCTATTCCACACTCTATTCCACTCTCTATTCCACTCTCTATTCTACACTCTATTCTACTCTCTATTCCACACGCTATTCTACTCTCTATTCTACTCTCTATTCTACTCTCTATTCTACTCTCTATTCCACACTCTATTCCACACTCTATTCTACTCTCTATTCTACTCTCTATTCTACTCTCTATTCCACACTCTATTCCACACTCTATTCTACACTCTATTCTACTCTCTATTCCACACTCTATTCCACACTCTATTCTACACTCTATTCTACTCTCTATTCCACACTCTATTCTACACTCTATTCTACTCTCTATTCTACTCTCTATTCTACACTCTAATCTACACTCTATTCTACACTCTATTCTACACTCTATTCTACACTCTATTCCACACTCTATTCTACACTCTATTCCACACTCTATTCCACACTCTATTCTACACTCTATTCTACACTCTATCCTACACTCTATTCTACACTCTATTCTACACTCTATCCTACACTCTATCCTACACTCTATCCTACACTCTATCCTACACTATATTCTACACTCTATCCTACACTCTATTCTACACTCTATTCTACACTCTATTCTACACTATATTCTACACTCTATTCTACTCTCTATTCTACACTCTTCGAAAAAAGGGTGGTAGAAATAGTAAGAAAGACATGGCAGCTCTGCTTCTAGCTCTTAAGCAACTTTGCAGTATTTCGTTTTTTGTGTGTTATTTCTTACTTTATTAGCCCAGAATTTTTTTTGTGTTACTTCATATAGCTGGGAAGTAATGTTGGATATCAGAGTGACGGTAACTCACCAGCATTACTACCAGGAATACAACTTTCCCAAATTGGATCCTTTGTTAGAACCCCCCCCCCCCCCCCCCAGGGCAATTTGACTTATTCCAGAATAAGTCCACTCGGAATAGAAGAAGAAAGGCAGTTGTGTATGTTCCATGATCAACTACTCATGGTGTAATTTTGATAACATACAGAAACGCAAGTCCTTTTGTTCACCCGACCTAGAATACCTCACAATCAATCCAGCAGGTATATCTCTCTAGTCACCCCCAAAACCAATTCTTTCTTTGGCCGCCTCTCCTTCCAGTTCTCTGCTGCCAATGACTGGAACGAACTACAAAAATCTCTGAAACTGGAAACACTTATCTCCCTCACTAGCTTTAAGCACCAACTGTCAGAGCAGCTCACAGATTACTGCACCTGTACATAGCCCACCTATAATTTAGCCCAAACAACTACCTCTTTCCCAACTGTATTTAATTTTAATTTATTTATTTATTTTGCTCCTTTGCACCCCATTATTTTTTTATTTCTACTTTGCACATTCTTCCATTGCAAAACTACCATTCCAGTATTTTACTTGCTATATTGTATTTACTTTGCCATCTTGGCCTTTTTTGCCTTTACCTCCCTTCTCACCTCATTTGCTCACATTGTATATAGACTTGTTTATACTGCATTATTGACTGTATGTTTGTTTTTACTCCATGTGTAACTCTGTGTCGTTTTATCTGTCGAACTGCTTTGCTTTATCTTGGCCAGGTCGCAATTGTAAATGAGAACTTGTTCTCAACTTGCCTACCTGGTTAAATAAAGGTAAAATAAAAATAAATAAATAAAAAATGACGACCGTCCTACCTCCCAAGAGAATACTCTTTGGTTATAGTCACAGCCGTGTATATTCATCCTCAAGCCGATACCACAACGGCCCTTAAATTACTACACTGGACTTTTTGCAAACTGGAAACCAAGGCAACATTGATTGTATCCGGGGATTTTAACAAAGCTAATTTGAGGAAAATGCTACCAAAGTTCTAACAACACATTGACTGCAGTACTCGCTCTGGAAAAACATTGGACTACTGCTACTTTTCCTACTGCTACTTTTCCAACTTTTCCAAATGCCTACAAGGCCCTCCCCCGCCCTCCCTTCGGCAAATCTGATCACGACTCCATTTTACTCCTCCCTTCCTATAGGCAGAAAACCAAACAGGAAGTACCCATGCTAAGGTCTATTCAACGCTGGTTTGACCAATCGGAATCCATGCTTCAAGATTGTTTTGATCATGCGGACTGGATTATGTTCCGGGTAGCTTTTGAGAATAACATCGACGAATACACGGATACGGTGACTGAGTTCCTCCGAGAGAGTGGTTCCAGGAAAATATCCTCTCACTCAATGTCAACAAAACAAAGGAGCTGATCGTGGACATCAGGAGACAGCAGAGGGAGCACGCCCCCTATCCACATCGACGGGACCACAGTGGAGAAGGTGAAAAGCTTCAAGTTCCTTGGCGTACACATCACTGACAATCTAAAATGGTCCACCCACACAGACAGTGTGGTGAGGAAGGCGCAATAGCGCCTCTTCAACCTCAGGAGGCTGAAGAAATTGGGCTCGGCCCCTAAAACCCTCACACTTTTACAGACGCACAATTGAGAGCATCCTGTCAGGATGTATCACCACGTTGTATGGCAACTGCACTGCCCGCAACTGCAGGGCTCTCCAGAGGGTGGTGCTGTTTGGCCAACGCATCACCGGGGGCACACTGCCTGCCCTCCAGGACACCTATAGCTCCCGATGTCACAGGAAGGCCAAAAAGATCTTCATGGACATCAACCACCCGAGCCACGGCCTGTTCACCCCGCTATCATCCAGAAGGTGAGGTCAGTACAGGTGCATCAGAGCTGGGTCCGAGAGACTGTAAAACAGCTTCTATCTCAAGACCATCAGACTGTTAAATAGCCATCACTAGTCGGCTACCACCCGGTTACTCAGCCCTGCTGCTCTATATACATTGACATGGAATCACTGGTCACTTTAATAATGTTTACATACTGCTTTACGCATCTCATATGTATATAGTGTATTCTATTCTACTGTATTTTAGTCTATGTATTACTCATCTCATATGTATATTGTGTATTATATTATACTTTATCTTAGTCTATGCATTACTCATCTCATATGTATCTACTGTATTCCATTCTATTCTACTGTATCTTAGTCAATGCCACTCCGACATTGCTCGTCCAAATATATATATATTTCTTAATTACATCCTTTTACTTTAAGATTTGTTTGTATTGTTGTGAATTATTAGATACTACTGCACTGTTGGAGCTAGGAACACAAGTATTTCACTAGATCCGCAATCACATCTGCTAAATATGTGTATGTGACCAATACAATTTGATTTGATTTTGATTTGAACTCTTGGGTTCCATGTAGAACCCTCTGGGGAAAGAGTTCTACATTGAAACAGATAGGGTTCTAACTGGAACCAAAAAAAAGCTTCTTCAAAGGGTTCTCCTATGGGGAACCGAGGAACATTTTTACATTTTTTAGGTTCAAGATGGCACCTTTATTCTAGGACTGTATGCACACAGAAATCAGCTTCTCTGAATTGCCTTCTCAAAAGCTAACATTGTAAGATTGTATTGTATAACTTAGCTAGCCATGTTGTCATAGAATATGCTTTCAAATAGTGGATGAAATTTTCCATGAATATTCTTATCATGTTACTGAATGTATCCAGAGTATTTTCAGATTTCATTATCAAAAAAACATTGCAAAAAGTAAATGTAAAATGCACATGAAATCAACAGCGTAACTGTTTTGTCCTCACCTTTAGTTTAATAATTTCCCCATAATCTCCAACTGTTCCCTTTTGATTGCTACCATGGTTATCCATGTACTTTCCACATTTCTTCTGTAAGAAACATTTCAGTTTAGCTCTATCAATACAATTCCCAATATCATGAAGGACACTAGCTTTAGGAAAGTTTTCTGGAAAAGTTTGTCATAGTCAGAAAGTCCGCTGTTCTGTATAAAAGACCATTACAGATGACTGGGGAAAAAGACTATCTGGAGCACGTGTCAAAGACAAGGCCAGCAGGCCCAATCCGGCCCATGACACATTTCTATCCTGCCCACGCAATTATTTGGGTTGTCAATTCAGTTTGGCCTGCTTCCATAGTGCCCGTGATGCTCTGCACTACAAGTCCCAGGAAGCGCTGCCAAAGTGCTGCATTCCAAGCATCAGTGGATTGCCAAAGACACACCCTTCATCCCTGGCTGTAGAGAAAAACAGACAGACAGAGAGGAGGGAGAGAGACTTCATCACTGACTCCAGATCTGAGGACAAACTGAATAACCACTCACACCAATTCAAACAGGTAAGTGGATTTAAAGCCTTTAATGACAAGGTTTAGATTCAGAGGAATCTTTGTCAGATTTGCGACTTCGCAGATTTAAATTGTGTTTTTGTGTCTTCCCGTGGAGAAGTAATAAGACCAGCAGGAATATTCCATTTTGGACTTCTGCCAAAAGTAAGGAGATAAGATTGATGGCCATTTAATTTTCTTTGCTATAAGAATAGCAGGAAGTTTGCAGTGGATTTGGACTTCTGCCAAGAGTCATTTTCCTGCCAACGTACTCTAGCGGGACTGTCGAAATCCACCAGGACAAACTCAAGGGCACAGCTGGTACAACGCCCACACAGGCTACTGGCCACATACCCATGCAGTACATACAAACACAAACAGAATTACACATGCACATTTACACGTACAATGGTTGCATGTGGACAGACAAATGGCACCTCAGTGGAAACCATAGCATGAGGGCTTTCCAGAAACTAAGTATGCACACACACACACGCACGCACACACACACACACACACACACACACTAAAACAAAGACTTACAGAATACTGAAGGGTTATTGAACAAGTGATTGAGTGATTATAAACAGTTGAAGTTGGAAGTTTACATAAACCTTAGCCAAATTCAAACTCAGTTTCACAATTCCTGACATTTAATCATAGTAAAAATTCCTTGTCTTAGGTCAGTTAGGATCACAACTTTATTTTAAGAATGTGAAATGTCAGAATAATAGTAGGAAGAATGATTTATTTCAGCTTTTATTTCTTTCATCACATTCCCAGTGGGTCAGAAGTTTACATACACTCGATTAGTATTTGGTAGCATTGACTTTAAATTGTTTAATAACTTGGGTCAAACGTTTCAGTTAGCCTTCCACAAGCCTTTCACACCAAAGTAGATTCATCTCTAGGAGACAGAACGCGTCTCCTTCCTGAGCGGTTTGACGGCTGCGTGGTCCCATGGTGTTTATGCTTGTATACTATTGTTTGTACAGATGAACGTGGTACCTTCAGGTGTTTGGAAATTGCTCCCAAGTATGAACCAGAGTTGTGGAGGTCTACAATTTTTTTATGAGGTCTTGGCTGATTTCTTTTGATTTTCCCATGATGTCAAGCAAAGAGGCACTGAGTTTGAAGGTAGGCCTTGAAATACATCCACAGGTACACCTATCAGAAGCTTCTAAAGCCATGACATAATTTTCTGGAATTTTCCAAGCTGTTTAAAGGCACAGTCAACTTAGTGTATGTAAACTTCTGACCCATTGGAATTGTGATACAGTGAATTATAAGTGGAAAAATCTGTCTGTAAACAATTGCTGGAAAAAATTATTGTGTCATGCACAAAGTAGATGTCCTAACCGATTTGTGAATGAGAGTGAGAACACCTGTGAGAGGAGAAACTGTGTTTGAGCAAGAGGATATTTTGTCTGCCTAAATCGTACTTTATAGTATAATTGAGATTTTGTTTTTGTATTAAGAATTTTTGTGTGTTCCCTGTCAGCTGAGTGCTGTTAGGATGACTCACCCCAGTTTGTGTACGGACGGATCTAATGGCTAAGACCCACGGAAGTATAATGAAGACGAAAAAAGGATATATATATATATATAAGGGGATTGGGGGTGCTAACCCTATTATATAAGGGGATTGGGGGTGCTAACCCTATTATATAAGGGGATTGGGGGTGCTAACCCTATTATATAAGGGGATTGGGGGTGCTAACCCTATTATATAAGGGGATTGGGGGTGCTAACCCTATTATATAAGGGGATTGGGGGTGCTAACCCTATTATATAAGGGCACAGGTGAAAATAATAGTTTTAAGAACTACAGAGTGTTGACACTTAAATTGTGGCTATAATATTCTAGTGAATGCTCTGGACAACACGATGAATAAGATCATGCATTATTGTGCCCACCCAGGCATATGGGGTCCAGGGGAGGGATGTGGCTGATACACTGTGTACAATAAGGGATGTAGTGAATGATATGAGGGAGGGAGGAGGTGTGAACCTCTGTCTAGATTTAAATAAGGCATTAGACAGGGTGGAGCATATATTCCTGCTAAAAATAGGAGTTGGGAAAAGAATAAGGAACTGGGTGAAATTGTTGCATGAGAATGCAAAAAGTATGGTCAAATGCTATGGTCTGCTCACAGACTCTTTCCCACTGGGTAGATCGATAAGGCAGGGATGTCCACTGTCAGCATTATTGTATAGTATGTCTGTAGAGCCACTGGCAGCATGTATTAAGAAGGAGAAGCAAATCAGGGGAATAAGCATGCCGGGTAAGTGTAATTTTTCATTTATTTTTATTTCACCTTTATTTAACCAGGTAGGCTAGTTGAGAACACCTTTATTTAACCAGGTAGGCTAGTTGAGAACACCTTTATTTAACCAGGTAGGCTAGTTGAGAACACCTTTATTTAACCAGGTAGGCTAGTTGAGAACAAGTTCTCATTTACAACTGCGACCTGGCCAAGATAAAGCATAGCAGTGTGAACAGACAATAACACAGAGTTACACATGGAGTAAACAATTAACAAGTCAATAACACAGTAGAAGAAAAAAAATCTATATACAGTGTGTGTAAAAGGCATGAGGAGGTAGGCAATAAATAGGCCATAGGAGCGAATAATTACAATTTAGCAGATTAACACTGGAGTGATAGATGAGCAGATGATGTGCAAGTAGAAATACTGGAGTGCAAAAGAGCAGAAAAGTACCTAAATAAAAACAGTATGGGGATGAGGTAGGTAAATTGGGTGGGCTATTTACAGATGGACTATGTACAGCTGCAGCGATCGGTTAGCTGCTCTGATAGCAGATGTTTAAAGTTGGTGAGGGAAATAAAAGTCTACATCTTCAATTCACCCTTTATGCAGATGACACAACATGTACAGTAAGAGATGTAAACAGTGTGAATAAAATAATGGAATGTTTCAATGTTTATGGACAGGCTTCAGGGGCAAAGGTAAACATGGAGAAGTCTGAAATGCTGTGTATAGGAAAAGGGAACACAGGGAAATGGGACTTTCCATTAGAAGCAGTAAAGGGGAAAGTGTTAGGGAGAGGAAGAAAGGGAGGCAAGAGATTATACATGGCCGGGAGTGTTGAATAAAATAAAAACAACATTGATTTATTGGAAGCAAAGGGTATTGAAACTGAGGGGAAAAGCTGTAATAGTGAATGCATTGTTAATGTCAAAGTATGTATATGTGCTAAGTGTGTTAAATCTACCAGAGTGTTGAAAGAAAGTGGGGGGGGGGGGGGGTTATGGATTGTTGATGTGTTTAAAACCAGGAATGTATGAGAGGGGACTGGAATTTGACAGGGAAGAGTTAAAGGCCTGGGGTGAGTTCTTTTACAAGGTAGAGTACACATGTGAGAGGACAGGAGAGATGTTGGAGTCACCTGTGTTCTTGAGTCCAGTGATTAAGAGTGAGGGAAGGGTGCTGGAGTCTAGGATCTTCCGGTACGAGATGGTGCTGGGGTTCTTACCGGAGCAGGCGATCCTGGATACAGTATGGGAGATAGATGAGGAGGTGTGCAGAGGGACTATAGAGAACATATATAATCAAATCAACAAGTGTATACCGGGAGAGTGGGTGAAGAGGTTGACAGAGAACTAAGAGCAGGGGAGAAGGTTTACCTGAGTTGAGAATAGTTAAGGGGGGAACAGTGAGGGCTTTCTCAGAAGTGAAAGTGAAGGAATGCTCCTGGGCACTTCTGGAGAGCAGAGTGAGGGAGCCTGCGGCGGAGAGGGTATGGAAACAGGTCTTCCAGGGACTGGAAGTGAAGGAAATATGAAAAAATATAGTCCTGAAATATAATAGTCTGGAATTCACACATTTTGATGAACTGAAGGGATTTCAGGATAGGTTGAAATAATTAGTGGAGAAGTACTGGGGGTTAGACTTGGAGGAGGTTGATGTGATTTGGTTTGGTGGAAAGGAGATAATGTATGGTGTTTAAATTACGTACTGTCACATGCCAGACACAATATATTCAAGGAGAAATTTAGCAAGGTTTGAGGAATAGAGGGTAACTAAGAAAAACATTTGAAGGACTGGTTAAGGAAGGAGGTGGGACTGATGTATAGGACAGGTCAAGGGGATTTTGAAGAGTTTTTTTTCAAAGGGATTGTGGGTTTATCAGAATATCTTTATCAGAATATCTGATCCTGTCTGATCTCAGTGGTTGGGGCTGGTTAGCACTTGGATGGCAGACCACCGGGGAATGCCAGGTGCTGTAAGCTCAAATCAATACAGTAGTAAAATACATGATTGACCAGAAGTGAAGTTAAAAATAGGTTGGAATGAAGAAAAGGGGGAGAGAAGTTTTGTATAAAATAATATTTGTTGTTTGATGGGGACGGGACCGGGGAGCTGTCACTGAGAGATTATCATTACAGCGTTTACTGTGGAAGCTCTTGACTCAGATGAAGGGGTCTACACAGTCTATGCAAACGGAGCTAACAGATAAAATCACATTTTATTGGTGACATATATATACGTGTTTAACAGATGTTATTACAGGTGTAGAGAAATGCTTGTGTTTCTAGCTCCAACAGTGCAGTAATGTCTGACATGTAACATCTAAACATTTCACAACAATACACACACTACACACAATACACACAATACACACAATACACAATACACACAATACACACAATACACACAATACACACAATACACACAATACACAACAATACACACAATACACACAATACACACAATACACAACAATACACACAATACACACAATACACACAATACACAACAATAAACACAATACACACAATACACAACAATACACAACAATACACAACAATACACAACAATACACACAATACACACAATACACACAATACACACAATACACACAATACACAACAATACACACAATACACAACAATACACACAATACACACAATACACAACAATACACACAATACACACAATACACAACAATACACACAATACACAACAATACACACAATACACAACAATACACACAAATCCAAAGTAAAGGAATGGAATTAAAAATATATAAATATTTGGACGAGCAATGTCAGAGCGACATAGACCAACCTACAGTAGATTAGAATAGACTCATCTCATATGTATATATATATATGTATATACTGTAATGCAAGAAAGAGTAAACATTATTAAAGTGCCTTGTGATTTAAAGCCTATGTATATAGTAGCATCTAAGGTGCTACTGATGGCTGTTTAACCATCTGATGGCCTTGAGATAGGTGTTTTTCAGTCTCTCGGTCCCAGCTTTGATAACCTGCACTGACCTAGCCTTCTGGATGATAGTGGTGTGAACAGGCAGTGTCTTGTTGGTTGTTGTCCTTATATTTTACAACAGTGGGCTAATGAAAAAAAAGTGGAGTGGAGTTCCCCTTTAAATGTATAAAACTCACTAAAAGGAGATTGTAACCTCTGAAATTCAGACTTGAGCACCAGGAAAGGGAAAGAGAACGTGCAGCCAGACTAGAACATGAAGAATGTGTGCATGCCATTCGATTAAAAGAGATGGAGCTGGAAGCGCTACACAGGCAGATAGATCTGGAAGTCAGAATCCAGTCAGGCCATCCTCAACAGAGTTTGATCTTGGTTCAAACAGCAGACTTGTACCGCCTTTCAACAAAAAGGAGATGGATGTATATTTGACTCTGTTTGAGTGGCCGCATCCCTAAAACGGCCACGAGATATTTGTTCACTGTTCATCAAAACTGTTCTTGTGGGAAAAGCTCAGCTGTGCAGCTGTGTCAGATTTCAAAAAGGCTTTACAACGAAAGGACAGCGCCCCGCATACAAACATGGAAATAGTCAGAAATAGACATATAATAAATGCCTTACTTTCGAAGATCTTCTTCTTTTTGAAATCCCAAATGTCTCATTGACACAATGAATGATTGTTTTGTTCGATAAATTCCGTCTTTATATCCCCAAAATGTCCATTTATTTGAAGCGTTTGATTCAGAAATACACTGGTACCAACTCTCCCAACATGACTACAAAGTATCTAATAACTTACCTGTAAATTTGGTCCAAACATTTCAAGCAATGTTCCTGATCCAACCTCAGGTATCCTGAAATGTAAATAATCGATAATAATCTGTTTCTAAAACTGGAGAAAAACAACGTTTAGCGCATTTCAGTTCACGCGCACCAAAACAGTAGAGTCCACCTGGAGTGACACTTACAATGAATAGCACTACTTCTTCATTTCTCAAAAGAATAACATATAACATTTTTTAAAGACTGTTGACATCTAGTGGAAGCCATAGGAACTGCAACCAGGTTCCTCATAAATAGTGCTTCCCATAGAAACTTTTGGGAAATCCTATGACCTTTTTCCCCTGGATGGTTTGTCCTCAGAGTTTTGCCTGCCAAATCAGTTATGGTATACTCACAGACATTACTTTAACAGTTTTAAAACCTTGATGGTGTTTTCTATCCAAATCTACCAATTGTATGCATATCCTAGCTTCTGGGCCTGAGTAGCAGGCAGTTTACTTTGGGCTTTTCATCCAGACGTCAAAATACTGCCCCCTAGCCTTAAGAAGTTTTAAACCTCTCACTTTCTCTCCTCCCTTCTGTCTGCGAAATTCTTCCCCAAACATCTCAAACTTGCTCTTCTCCCTTTCTCTCTCTCTCTCTCTCTCTTCTGCCTCGCCTCCCTCCCTTTAGTTAAGTAATGACCTTCCCAGCCCCTCTCCTCTTCTCCCTTCCTCTCCTCCTTTCTCAACTGGACTCCGCCCTCACCTGTCGTACTGCCAACTGATCCCAGTGTGACTCCGTCCCATTTGTCCCTGGTCACAACCTGGCAGGGGAGGGGTTTGACGTGGTGACCCTGAAACGTAAAGGTCCCCCAGTAAAACCTGTACACTGTGTAGTAACCCCCTACAGGGGAACGAGCTGCAGAAAATACCCCTGTCTGTTGTAGACTGGAGGCCGTACAGCCACTGTACTGAGGATATCTCCAGCCACTCTCATGCCTCTGTCAGGTGAGTAGGATGGGTTCTGACTGTTTACTTGATGGAAATTAGACAGTAAACATCTCTCCTCTGCTCTCCTCACCTATCCTCCCTCACCTATCCTCTCCTCTTCTCTCCTCCAGTAACCTGGCACAGTCCACTACCAGCGAGATCTCTACAAAATGGAAGGGGGGTTTGAGTAATGAGGCGAAGGTGTCTGTAAGCGTACCTGTGGGACCGGTGAGTGTGAGTGTGGCGAAGGATGTGGGCGCTAGCATAGAGATGGGAGGGTCCCAGTCGGATGTAGCCATCTTTGCCACGACCAAGACCAAAGAGGACCGCCACTCTTTCTTCTCACAGAACCTCCGCTGCCGTTACTACAGGTAATAACAACAATAATGATGATTTGTTCATCTTTCATAGAGCTTCCCTTACAGATAAAACACATGCTTTTCCCAGGTGATCTTGTGTGATAACATGTGACAACATTTTAAAGCAACATGTGATAACATGCAACTACACATGTGAAAACATGATCTCATGTGAAACTTTTTTTTACAACATGGGGATGCAAAAAGTCAAAATGACAACATTTGAGCGAGACAAAAACCTCCAGGGTATCATGCAACTGCAACCCAAGAACGTCATAAAAATGCCTTTCGGGACATCCTTGGAACAAACCGGGAACTAGACAAACCCTCCAGGGGACTATGACAAAGCGTTCTGAGAACATCCCCAAAAACATCCTTGCTTGCCTGGAAAACAAAATTGGAACTAGACAACCTCCAGAGGGCCATATAGCAAGAACGTCCTAAAAACATCTTAGGGGACATCCCTGGAACAAAATGCTAACTTTCTAAATTTTGTCAAGCAACTTCTTACCGACATATCCTAATTTATGATGATTTCTGTGTTTATATAGAGGAAATAAAAATAATCTCTCTTTTGTATACTTGTGGTGCGTGGCTGAGCTAAGAATGTGGTCTCAAAGGTTTGTGATAAAAGCACCAAATTTGGCACAGTGGTAGATATATGGTATATATTCTGAAAAGATACAGTTACGGGGATTTGGCCCCTGGAGGCGTCACAATAACTGTCACAATAACATTTAAATACATATTTAGATTCAAGTTAATGTCTCTATACCAAGTCAAATCAAATCAAAATGTTTTGGTCATATACACATGGTTAGCAGATGTTAATGCGAGTGTAACGAAATGCTTGTGCTTCTAGTTACAACAGTGCAGTAATATCTAACAAGTAATCTAACAATTCCGCAACAACTACCTAATACACACCAAGTAAAGGGGTGAATGAGAATATGTACATATAAGTACATGGATGAGCGATGGCCGAGTGGCATAGGCAAGGTGCAGTAGATGGTATAAAGTACAGCATATACATATGACATAAGTAATGTAAGATATGTAAACATTTTAAAGCTGCATTATTTAAAGTGGCATTGTTTAAAGTGACTAGTGATACATTTATTAAAGTCTCCAGTGATTAGGTATCAATGTAGGCAGCAGCCTCTCTGAGTTAGTGATTGCTGTTTAGCAGTCTGATGGCCTTGAGATAGAAGCTGTTTTTCAGTCTCTCGGTCCCAGCTTTGATGCACCTGTACTGACCTCGCCTTCTAGATGATAGTGGTGTGAACAGGCAGTGGCTCGGGTGGTTGATGTCCTTGCTGATCTTTATGCCTTCCTGTGAGATCGGGTGCTGTAGGTGTCCTGGAGAGCAGGTAGATTGCCCCCGTGATGCGTTGTGCAGACCTCACTACCCTCTGGAGAGCCTTACGGTTATGGGCGGAGCAGTTGCCATACCAGGCGGTGATACAGCCCGACAGGATGCTCTCGATTGTGCTGTAAAAGTTTGTGATTGTTTTTGGTGACAAGCCGAATTTCTTCAGCCTCCTGAGGTTGAAGATGAGCTGCTGCGCCTTCTTCACGACGTTGTCTGTGTGGGTGGACCATTTCAGTTTGTCCGTGATGTGTATGCCGAGGAACTTAAAACGTTCTACCCTCTCCACTCCTGTATTGTCGATGTGGATAGGGGGATGCTCCCTCTGCTGTTTCCTAAAGTCATCTCCTTTGTTTTGCTGACGTTGAGTGTGAGGTTATTTTCCTGACTCCACACTCCGAGGGCCCTCACTTCCTCCCTGTAGGCCGTCTCGTCGTTGTTGGTAATCAAGCCTACCACTGTAGTGTCGTCTGCAAACTTGATGGTTGAGTTGGAGGCGTGCATGGCCACGCAGTCGTGGGTGAACAGGGAGTACAGGAGAGGGCTGAGAACGCACCCTTGTGGGGCCCCAGTGTTGAAGATCAGCGGGGTGGAGATGTTGTTACCTACCCTCACCACCTGGGTGCCGCCCGTCAGGAAGTCCAGGACCCAGTTGCACAGGGCGGGGTCGACCCAGGGTCTCGAGCTTGATGACGAGTTTGAAGTGGTTTTAAATGCTGAGCTGTAGTCGATGAACAGCATTCTCACGTAGGTATTCCTCTTGTCCAGATGGGTTAGGACAGTGTTCAGTGTGATTGGGTTTGCGTCGCCTGTGGACCTATTGGGGCGGTAAGCAAATTGGAGTGTCAGGTAGGGTGGAGGTGATATGGTCCTTGACTAGTCTCTCAAAGTACTTCATGATGACGGAAGTGAGTGCTACGGGGCGGTAGTCATTTAGCTCAGTTACCTTAGCTTTCTTGGGAACAGGAACTATGGTAGCCCTCTTGAAGCATGTGGGGACAGGAGACTGGGAAAAGGATTGATTGAATATGTCCGTAAACACACCAACCAGCTGGTCTGCGCATGCTCTGGGGATGCGGCTGGGGATGCCGTCTGGGCCTGCAGCCCTGCAAGGGTTAACACGTTTAAATGTTTTGCTCACGTCGGCTGCAGTGAAGTAGATCCCACATGTTTTGGTAAAAAAAGTTGTTTAGTCCTGGTCCGCGACGGGGCTGGTTTTCCTTTTATAGTCCGTGATTGACTGTAGACCCTGCCACATACCTCTAGTGTCTGAGCCGTTGACTTGCGACTCTACTTTGTCTTTGTCTTCTACTTTGCTCTGATTAAAAGCAGTGATTCACGCTTTCTGTTTTTCGCGAATGCTGCCATCAATCCACGATTTCTGGTTTGGGAATGTTTTAATAGACGCTGTGGGTACAACATCGCCGATGCACTTGCTAATAAACCCGCTCACCGAATAAGTGTTGTTGTTCGCCGCAATGCGGAACATATCCCAGTCCATGTGATCAAAGCAATCTTGAAGCGTGGAATCCGATTGGTCGGCCCAGCATTGAACAGACCTGAGCGCAGGAGCTTCCTGTTTTAGTTTCCGTCTATAGGCTGGGAGCAACAAAATGGAGTCGTGGTCAGCTTTTCCGAAAGGAGGGTGGGGGAGGGCCTTATATGCATCACTGAAGTTAGAATAACAATGATCTAGGGTTTTGCCAGCCGTGGTTGCGCAATCGATATTCTGATAGAATTTAGCGAGCCATGTTTCCAGATTCGCCTTGTTAAAATCCCAAGCTACAATAAAGCAGCCTCAGGATATGTATTTCCAGTTTACATAGAGTCAGATGAAGTTTGTTCAGGGCCATCGATGTGTCTGCTGGGGGGGATATATGCAGCTGTGATTATAATCGAAGAGAATTCTCTAGGTAGATAATGCGGTCAGCATTTGATTGTGAGGAATTCTGAGTCAGGTGAACAGAAGGACTTGAGTTCCTGTATGTTGTTAGGATCACACCACGTCTCGTTAATCATAAGGCATACACCCCCACCCTTCTTCTTATCAGAAAGATGCTTGTTTCTGTAGGCGCAATGCGTGAAGAAACCAGCTGGCTGCACCGACTCCTATAGCGTGTCTCGAGTGAGCCATGTATCCGTGAAACAAATAATATTACGGTCTCTGATGTCTCTCTGCAAGCCTACTCTTGCATGGATTTCGTCTACCTTGTTGTCTAGAGTATGGACATTGGTGAGTAGTGTGCTCGGGAGTGGTGCGCGATGTGCCCGTCTATGGAGCCCGACCAGAAGACCTCTCCGTCTGCCCCTTCTACGGCATCGTTGTTTTGGGTCGCCGGATGGGATCCGATCCATTGTCCTGGGTGGTGGGCAAAACAGAAGATCCTCTTCTGGAAAGTCGTATTCTTGGTCGTAATGTTGGGGAGTTGGCGTTGCTCTTATATCTAATAGTTCCTCCATACTGTATGTAATACAACCTAAGATTACCTGGGGTAACAATGTAAGAAATAACACATAAAAAAGCAAATACTGCTAAATAAGTTTCTTAGGAACGCGAAGCGAGGTGGCCATCTCTGTCGGCGACAGAAGTTCATTGTATGTGACCTGCTGTTACCGCGATACCCAAAGGAATATTGCTTCTTTATGCTATAGGGTTGAGAAGTGTCAACCATTTGTAGATCAAGGTCGTCTGTGTCATATTTTAAAACACATCTGATATGCTAATTCCTGTGTTCCAGTTATCGCACGCCAAACACTCCAACTCTCAGCGATGAGTTCCGTAAGGACATTGATCGTCTGAGTTCATACTCTAAGACTTCCAAGGCCCAGTACCGCCGGCTCATAGACACCTATGGGACTCACTACATCCGCCAAGTTGACCTGGGAGGCCGGCTGACGATGATCACAGCAATACGCACCTGTCAGGCCTCACTTAAGAGACTCTCTACAAACCAGGTGACTTACTTAGTCTCAATGCCTGCTGTAATAGAGGACATTTTCCATTAAAGGAAACTACAGGAATTCAAACAGCAATCTGTAACAATTACGTACCACCAGAGCCGTATACTGTTAGATCATGGCTCTTGAACACTGTTCCTGGAGAGATACCCTCCTGTAGGTTTACATCTATCTACGTCTATTGCTCTCCAACCTTGTTTCTTGGAGAACTATCCTCCTGTAGGTTTTCGCTCCAACCCCAGTTGTAACTAACCTGATTCAGCTCATCAACCAGCTAATTATTAGAATCAGTTACTAGATTACAGCAAAAACCTACAGCACAACTTTTTTGCATATATTTCTAGATGTTCAGTTACATTCAGAAAACTCCATTGATTAATATTGCCCACGTAGTAAATGCATCAGTCTTTTATGGAAGAAACCTTATAAACAACTCTCTGAATATATGGCTCTGTATTCCATCTCTCAGGTGGAGTCCTGCTTGTCCAGGGGCTTTAAGGTAAACGCTGGGATATCAGTTTCCTCTAGCGACGAAAGGTGCTCAAAAGTTCTGGACAACCACGACTCGAAGACCTCCTACAGCTCTAGCTTCCTCAGCCACCACACCAAGGTGGTGGGAGGCTCTGGTTGGCCGGGGGAGCTGTCACTCAACCGTAACGACTCAGTGGGGTTCCGTAGTTGGATGAGAACATTGAAGAACTTCCCGGATGTAATCTACTATTTTCTAACGCCTTTGCACCTGCTCATACCCAACACGGCTGTCCAGCAGGGAGTGAAGGTAACCTTTGGTTTTTGATATTTCCCTCAAATTAATATCTGGACCTTGAAGCCAGTTCCACAGCTATTTTTCTGTCTAATCAGGGACTGATTTAGACCTGGGACACAAGGTGGTTGAAATAATAAGGTCTGGACACACACATTTTTATAGGTGGAAAAGTTCTGGCTTGATATTGTCATTTATCGACGTAGAAACAAACCCCCAGCATGCAACCCCAAACTGCTCACATCCCTGTTGTTGGCGGAGAGAACATTTTACAGTTTTAAAGCAGATTTCCTGCCATTCCACACATCTTGCCTTGTCTTACATATGTACAGGTGATACCTGTAATGGGGCCCCCTGGGACCCCCTGGGGGTTGAGGCATAAATACACAATGAGTAAAGATAACATGGCTATATACAGGGGGTGCCAGTACAGAGTCAATGTTCAGGGGTATGAGGTAACTGAAGTATATATGTACATATAGGTAAGGGTAACTAGGCAACAGGATTGGCAACAAATAATAATGTGTTAATGTGTGTTAATGAATCAAATTGCCTATTTACATTGACCTCCCCATGGGCTATTTACATTGACCTCCCCCCATGGGCTATTTACATTGACCTCCCCCCTCCATTTACTACAGTCACTTTACCCATACCTACATGAACAAAGTACCTTGACCAACCTGTTCCCCCGCACATTGACTCGGTACCAGCACTTTTGTCTTGCTGACCTTGGGGGAGAGTTTGTTGTCCTGGTACCACAATGCCAGGTCACTGACCTCCTCCCTATAGGCTCTGTGGTAAACCGTGGGGTGTTGGGTTGAGCGTGCAGAGGGCCCCCGACCTGTGGATGACGGAGAAAGAGAATCGTTGTAAGGACAGGAACCAGCGGGTGACACGGTCATTCGTGTCCTTACCTTTTATCATCAACATATGGGGGGGCGTGGTCAGTGACCAGGGTGAACTTCCTCCCGAGGAGTTAATACTTGAGGGTGTCCACTTCACGGCGAGGCACCTTTTCTCGACAATCGGGGCCTGGAATGCCGCCTCTGTGTCCTCCGTCCATCGCACTATCTGGGGTAGTCGTGCCATAGTTATGTACAAATCGACTGTAGTAGCCTGCTAACCCCAGGAATGACCACACCTGCTTCTTGGATCGGGGTACCGGCCATTCCCTAATGACAGCGATTTTCTTTTTTCTTGGAGCTTCACATTTCCCCTCCCGATCGGATAGCCCAGGTACTCCACCTCGGTGTAGCCCAGCTTGAACTTGTGGGTGTTCGCGGTCAGACCTGCATCCCTTAGTGCATCTACCACTGCCTGTAACCTACAAAGATGGGACTCCCAAATGTCACTCCCAAATGTCACTGTGCACAATTATGTCATCCAAATAAGCAGCTGCGAACTCACTTTTCTGCTGCAGGACGCAGTCCATGAGTCGCTGAAAGGTCGCTCGTGCCCCTTAGAGCCCGAAAGGAATAACCCAATAGTAGACCCCCGGGGTGTAGAGGGCCATCTTCCCCTGGGAGGCCTCTGCCAGCGGCAACTGCCAGTACCCCTTAGTCAGGTCCAACGTGCTGATGTATCTCACCATACCCAAGTGGTCGACTTCCGGGACCTCTTTCAGGTCCTGGAAGTCATTGCAGAAGCGGACAGTTCCGTCCAGTTTCGGTACCAACACTATAGGGTTAGACCACTCACTGAGGGACTGCTTCAGCATTGTCGTCACTTCCCGCTGGACCGCCACCCTCCAGGCTTCTGGTATCCAGTATGGCCGTTGATGCGCTTTTTCTCCCAGAGTGGTGTCCTTCGGCTTGCAAGCCTCCCCTTTTCCTCCAAACATAACGATGGTCATTATGGCCAAACAGTTCTATTTTTGTTTCATCAGACCAGAGGACATTTCTCCAAAAAGTACGATCTTTGTCCCCATGTGCAGTTGCAAACCGTAGTCTGGTTCTTTTATGACGGTTTTGGAGCAGTGGCTTCTTCCTTGCTGAGCGGCCTTTCAGGTTGCATTGATATAGGACTCGTTTTATTGTGGTTATTGATACTTTGTACCTGTTTCCTCCAGCATATTCACAAAGTCCATTGCTGTTGTTCTGCGATTGATTTGCACTTTTCACACCAAAGTTTGTTCATCTCTAGGAGACCGAACGCTTCTCCTTCCTTAGAGGTGTGACAACTGCGTGGTCCCATGGTGTTTATACTTGCGTACTATTGTTTGTACAGACGAACGTGGTATCTTCAGGCACTTGGAAACTGCTCCCAAGGATGAACCATACATGTGGAGGTCTACAATTCTTTCTTCTGAGGTCTTGGCTGATTTCTTTTGATATTCCCATGATGTCAAGCAAAGAGGCACTGAGTTTGAAGGTAGGCCTTAAAATAAACCCACAGTTACACCGCCAAATTGACTCAAATGATGTCAATTAGCCTAACAAAAGCTTCTAAAGCCATGACATAATTTTCTGGAATTTTCCAAGCTGTTTATAGGCACAGTCATCTTAGTGTATGTAAACTTCTGACCCACTGGAATTGTGATACAGTAAATTCTAAGTGAAATAATCTGTTTGTAAACAATTGTTTGAAAAATGACATGTGCCATGCTCAAAGTAGATGTCCTAACCGACTTTCCAAAATAATGACTTCAACCTAAGTGTATGTAAGGGAATACCCCCCTGAAATGGACAAAAATGAATGGGAAGTCATTGGCACTGGACAAACCATATACATGGTGTCCAATACCACCCAATTCGGCGCCGTTTCGTGTAAAGTTGATTGCAAATGACATATGGCAAATGCCAGTTGAGTTTGAGTTTATTTTTATTTTTACAGGGACAGTGCACATTAATCAACGTTTCAGTAAAAGTGCCGGTTTTAGCCAGCCGGCTAATTTTCAACCGCAGTCCCTGGGCAGGTTATTAAAAACAATTACAATATAGACAATAGCAACATAGGACAAGCAAGACATAGCAACATAGGACAAGCAAGACATAGCATACAGACAGAGCAACATAGGACAAGCAAGACATAGCATACAGACAGAGCAACATAGGACAAGCAAGACATAGCATACAGACAGAGCAACATAGGACAAGCAAGACATAGCATACAGACAGAGCAACATAGGACAAGCAAGACATAGCATACAGACAGAGCAACATAGGACAAGCAAGACATAGCATACAGACAGAGCAACATAGGACAAGCAAGACATAGCATACAGAGAGCAACATAGGACAAGCAAGACATAGCATACAGACAGAGCAACATAGGACAAGCAAGACATAGCATACAGACAGAGCAACATAGGACAAGCAAGACATAGCATACAGACAGAGCAACATAGGACAAGCAAGACATAGCAACATAGGACAAGCAAGACATAGCATACAGACAGAGCAACATAGGACAAGCAAGACATAGCAACATAGGACAAGCAAGACATAGCATACAGACAGAGCAACATAGGACAAGCAAGACATAGCATACAGACAGAGCAACATAGGACAAGCAAGACATAGCATACAGACAGAGCAACATAGGACAAGCAAGACATAGCATACAGACAGAGCAACATAGGACAAGCAAGACATAGCATACAGACAGAGCAACATAGGACAAGCAAGACATAGCATACAGACAGAGCAACATAGGACAAGCAAGACGTAGCATACAGACAGAGCAACATAGGACAAGCAAGACATAGCATACAGACAGAGCAACATAGGACAAGCAAGACGTAGCATACAGACAGAGCAACATAGGACAAGCAAGACATAGCATACAGACAGAGCAACATAGGACAAGCAAGACGTAGCATACAGACAGAGCAACATAGGACAAGCAAGACGTAGCATACAGACAGAGCAACATAGGACAAGCAAGACATAGCATACAGACAGAGCAACATAGGACAAGCAAGACATAGCATACAGACAGAGCAACATAGGACAAGCAAGACGTAGCATACAGACAGAGCAACATAGGACAAGCAAGACGTAGCATACAGACAGAGCAACATAGGACAAGCAAGACATAGCATACAGACAGAGCAACATAGGACAAGCAAGACGTAGCATACAGACAGAGCAACATAGGACAAGCAAGACGTAGCATACAGACAGAGCAACATAGGACAAGCAAGACGTAGCATACAGACAGAGCAACATAGGACAAGCAAGACATAGCATACAGACAGAGCAACATAGGACAAGCAAGACGTAGCATACAGACAGAGCAACATAGGACAAGCAAGACGTAGCATACAGACAGAGCAACATAGGACAAGCAAGACATAGCATACAGACAGAGCAACATAGGACAAGCAAGACGTAGCATACAGACAGAGCAACATAGGACAAGCAAGACGTAGCATACAGACAGAGCAACATAGGACAAGCAAGACATAGCATACAGACAGAGCAACATAGGACAAGCAAGACGTAGCATACAGACAGAGCAACATAGGACAAGCAAGACGTAGCATACAGACAGAGCAACATAGGACAAGCAAGACGTAGCATACAGACAGAGCAACATAGGACAAGCAAGACGTAGCATACAGACAGAGCAATATAAAACAAAAAGCAGCAAGACAAAATTCATAAAAGCAACAAAGTGTTTCCACACCTCACAAGCTATAGACAACAGACAACATGGAAAGCGGCAACACACAGCTAGGGACCATGTTCACAAATCTGATTGACCTTTAGCCGTGTCTTCAAGCATTTTGTGAAAGTGTGATATGTGGTGCAGTTATGTGTGTCTGATGGCAGTGTATTCCAGACATGGGAAGCTCTCACAGAGAATGCAGATTTACTAAAGGTGCTTTTCCTTAGGGGAACTATACAGTCACATCTCATGGCAGACCTTGTGGATCTGCTGCCATATGTCTGGGTTTTCTGTTTAACAAAAATATTGAGTGGAGGGGGAGCCAGGCCATTAAGGATCTTGAATACAAGACATGCGTCGGTGTATTGCACAAGATTTTCCCAACTCAAGAGCTCATGCTTTCTAAGGATGTGACAATGATGATGGCTATTGGGCTTCTTATCAAGCACTTTGAGAGCCTGTTTGTAGACAGACTGAATAGGTTTTAATGTTGTACAGCAAACTTGGGCCCAACTAGTCAAGCAGTATGTTAAGTGGGGGAGTATCATAGATTTGAAGTACAGTTTTGCTACCTCAGTAGTCAAACAATTTCGTATAAATCGGAAATTAGCTAGGTTGAATTTGGTTATTTGAATTACCTTTTTCACATGCTTTTTAAAAGAGAGGTTGGAATCAAGTATGATGCCAAGGTACTTAAAATCGGATACCACCTGGAGCTTCTCCCCTGACACATAGACATCTGGCTCAGTAGCATCTGTTGCCCTCTTTGTGAAGAACATGCAAAAAGTTTTTTTCACATTGAGATGCAAACACGAGTCACTTGAGCCACTTTGTAACCTGGACCATTACAGTAGTGAGTTCTTGTGCAGCTTGTTGTTTGCTCTTTGCATGCACATATATCACTGTATCATCTGCATACATTTGAACTTCAGACCCAGTACAGACAGAAGGCAGATCATTAATGTACAGGCTGAACAGGAGGGGCCCCAGTATTGACCCTTGGGGCACGCCCACATCATAGCTACGAGTGGGCGACAGCTCATTGCTCACTCTGACACACTGAGTTCTGCCTTCAAGGTATGATTTCATCCATCTCAAGGCATCAGGGGAAAAGTTAAACTTGGACAATTTTGTGATGAGAATCTCATGGTTAACAGTATCAAAAGCCTTCCTTAGGTCCAGAAACACAGCCCCAACAGCACCCCCTTTGTCCATCTTGGACTTGACATTTTCCAGAAGAAAGCAGTGTATGTTGTAACACTTTAAAAATCCAACAGGTGGCGAGTGCGTTCCACCTTGGTTTTTCATATTGTAAGGGAAGTCCCCCCTGAAATGGACAAAAATGAATGGCAAATCATTGGCATCGGACAAACCATATACACATTGGTCAATACCACCCAATTCGGCGTTGATTCATGCAAAGTTGATGGCAAATGTCATATGGCTATTGCCAGTTGTAACACTTCAAAAATCCAACAGGGGGCGAGTGCGCTCCACCGTGGTTTTTCATATTGGAAATGGACCTCAAGTCAACATCCTAAAGCAAAATTTTGAAAAAATGATTTTTTGGTCAAAAATTATCACCCCTTAAAAAAGTGCTTTCTGGACCGTTTTTCGAAATTATTTCGATTTTTTGGTCAATTACACATGTGTAAGAACTGTATGAATATACTTTTGTCCAATTCTATTAGCATTTTTTTTTTTTTTACATGCGCATAAGAAATATGTTTTGTCCATTTCCGATATGATTTCATAGGAAGTCAAAAGTCAAAAGTCAAAAATGTCAAAATTTTGTTAAAAACTTCACACACCCTTAAAAAAGTGCTTTCTGGACCGTTTTTCAAAATTCTTTCAATTTTTGTGTCAATTACACATGTATAAGAACTGTATCAACATACTTTTTTTTTTACATGCGCATAAGAAATATGTTTTGTCCATTTGCAATATGATTTCATAGGAAGTCAAAAGTCGAAAATGTGAACTTTTTTAAAGACTTATCACCCTCGTAAAAAAGTGCTTTCTGGACCGTTTTTCGACATTGTTTCGATTTTATGTCAATTCATCATGTGTAAGAACTATATGAATATACATTTGTAAAATTGTATTATCATATTTTTTTTTTACTTGTGCATAAGGAATATGATTTGTCCATTTGCAATATGATTTCATAGGAAGTCAAAAGTCAAAGTCAAAAGGCACTTTTTTGGGGGCCAAATACCATAAGAAATTTGACATGCTCAAAAATCCTGCAGAAATGCAAAATTGACTGGCCTGAAGTACTCGGGATGGCCGGGCAGTGATAGTTGTTCCTTTCCATCACTCGTTGTGTTGATTTCATCATGTCCATTTGGTGATGTTTTTTCACTATAGAATCATATTGCAAGTGCATGTACATTTGCAATATGGTTCAATGGGCATTTACCATTAGAAATTTGACATGCTCAAAAATGCAAAATTGACTGGCCTGATGAACTCGGGATGGCCGGGCAGTGATAGTTGTTCATTTCCATCACTCGTTGTGTTGATTTCATCATGTCCATTTGGTGATGTTTTTTCACTATAGAATCATATTGCAAGTGCATGTACATTTGCAATATGGTTCAATGGGCATTTACCATAAGAAATTTGACATGCTCAAAAATCCTGCAGAAATGCAAAATTGACTGGCCAGATGAACTCGGGATGGCCGGGCAGTGATAGTTGTTCCTTTCCATCACTCGTTGTGTTGATTTCATCATGTCCATTTGGTGATGTTTTTTCACTATAGAATCATATTGCAAGTGCATGTACATTTGCAATATGGTTCAATGGGCATTTACCATAAGAAATTTGACATGCTCAAAAATCCTGCAGAAATGCAAAATTGACTGGCCAGATGAACTCGGGATGGCCTGGCAGTGATAGTTGCTCCTTTCCATCGCTCATTGTGTTGACTTCATCATGTCCATTTTGTGATGTTTTTTCACTGTTGAATCATATTGCAAGTGTACGTGCATTGTTTTGCAACTGGTAACCCAAAAATAAAAATATGGTGATTTCATTATGTCCATTTGTTTGTGTTTTCTTACTTTTGCAAAGTCACTGTGCATTTGCAATATGGTTCAATGGGCAGGTACCATCACGAATTTGTCATGCTATAAAAATCCTGCAGGAATTTGAAATTGACTGGCCTGATGAACACAGGATGGCCTGGCAGTGATAGTTGCTCCTTTCCATCGCTCATTGTGTTGACTTCATCATGTCCATTTTGTGATGTTTTTTCACTGTTGAATCATATTGCAAGTGTACGTGCATTGTTGTGCAACTGGTAACCCAAAAATAAAAATATGGTGATTTCATTATGTCCATTTGTTTATGTTTTCTTACTTTTGCAAAGTCACTGTGCATTTGCAATATGGTTCAATGGGCAGGTACCATCACGAATTTGTCATGCTATAAAAATCCTGCAGGAATGTGAAATTGACTGGCCTGATGAACACAGGATGGCCTGGCAGTGATAGTTGCTCCTTTCCATCGCTCATTGTGTTGACTTCATCATGTCCATTTTGTGATGTTTTTTCACTGTTGAATCATATTGCAAGTGTACGTGCATTGTTGTGCAACTGGTAACCCAAAAATAAAAATATGGTGATTTCATTATGTCCATTTGTTTATGTTTTCTTACTTTTGCAAAGTCACTGTGCATTTTCAATATGGTTCAATGGGCAGGTACCATCACGAATTTGTCATGCTATAAAAATCCTGCAGGAATGTGAAATTGACTGCCCCGATGAACTCGGGATGGCTGGGAAGTGATTCTGGTTCATCTCAATTGCTCGTTAGGGTTGATTTCAGAATGTCACTTTGGTGATGGTACCTCACTGTTTAAACATATTGCAAATGGACAAGAGTTACCAGCAAGTCACCGTCCATCAGTCAATTAGATATCATTCTGACACCAAACTGATACAAACTGACACCAAACCCACTTTTTCCAACTCGTTTAGTAGCCAACTATCACATACTTCAGAGCTGGCCCAAAATTCACAACGCCTTCGGTTCAAACCATAAAAAAAAAATTCAAACACGTAGTTACGTTCTAGTTGCGGGTCCAGTTCTGATATTATGTGTAGGCCTATGTGAGGCGACCCCGAATCCCAAGTTTCGGCTCGATAGGTCATTTGGTGTCCGAGCAAGACCCTAATTGGTGCTGAAAATCCACTTTTTTCATGACTTGCTACTGGGTCCTTGAATGAGCTATCGGACAGAAACGTTGGGGTCCGTCTATATGGGCCGAGACGGTCGCAATGCACCTAGTCTTGCGACTCTGGGACATTTCTAAATGTCGCCATTTTCGTGATGCAAAAATGAATTGAAGTCATTGCAAATGTACAAGGCTGTTTCTCGGTCCGAGGACCTTCTAGAGCCACGTAACTCACCACGCACTATCGACCTAAGGTCTAGAACAGGTTTCTAAAGTTTCGGAACTCTAGGTCTGACGGTTCTTTAAAAGTTCCAACAAGGTTAACTAATGCAGGCAGTGTACGTCTCTACGCACCCCAATGTGTCCCTCCTTCCAAGCTGTGTGTGTGATTTATGTTTCCTTTGACATTTTATGGGAAAAATGACTGATTTACAGTTCATGGGGGTTGCCTAATCACATATATGAAGTTTTGGAAAGATCTGACTTTTTTAACCCCTCGAAACAGCCCTTGAGACACCAATTATGGCACTTCCGGTTGGCACAGGAAGCTACAAGTCACACATCCTCATTGGGGTATGCTTTTACAGAATCCTGAGTTTAAAGTCTTTACGTTAAGAACTGACTGATTTACACAGGGTTGAATGCACTATTTCTATCAAACTGCAGGCAGGGTATGGATATACACTTTTAGGGGGATTTTAACCACTTCCGGTTGGTCCAGGAAGCTTAGAATCAACACAGGTAGACCTCATAGTGGCCTGATGGACTGTTACCGAAGACAGGTTCATACGGCATTCATAACCCATATAGGCTTCAGGTTGAATTTAGGGGTGCAGGCAATGTATTCCTATGGGGAGAGAAGTCAATGCAAACTGTTTGATGTAAACACCTTATTTTAACTGTTAAGGGTTAATGCCACACGGTCAAGGTTAGGCTTGCACGGATCGGAAGGACCTTGGGAACGAATTGTGCTTCTCACCCTAACGGTTCTCTCACTGTCACCCAAAAGCAAATTACATTGTGGGGCAGGCTTCATTTTGGGCCTACTTTTCTAATGGTCGCTGTGCTTGGTCAAGCGGGATATCTCGTTGAACTCGGTACGGCCTAGGGATTATGGTAATGCCATTGCCTGCTCTCTGTGTCTTTAAGCACCGCACTTTGTCACTCCATCCTTGCTGTGTGTGTGTGTGAGAGCTTTTCTTTGACATCTGTTGGGAGAAATGACTGACTTACAGTTTATGGGGGTTGCCTAATCACACATAGGAAGTTTTAAAAAGATCTGACCTTTTTAACCCTTGGAAACTGCCACTATGACACCATTTAAGGCACTTCCGGTTGGCACAGGAAGCTATAAATAAACACATATCCTGGTTGGGGTATTCCTTTACAGAATCCTGAATTTTAAGTCTTTACATTAAGAACTGAGTTATTTACGGAGGGTTTAGTGAGTGTGTGTTATTTCAGAAAATCATAGAAAATCACAGAAATCTTGCAGAGCTCCGCAGCACACTTTAAAAAGATTCGTATGAACACCCTGCAACTGGATCTGTAACTGTTGAAAAAAAAACACCTATCTTTGAACATCACAAATTTGTCATTGTACGATTTCTCTTAAATGACGATAGATAAATGGCTGGTTCTTTTTTTATTGACACCGGAGGCTCCTTGACTTGAAGTGGAAAATTAATTTCTCTATTTTCATTTTGGACCTTTAATCCCAGAGAAATAACTCAAAAAACGTTGAGGCCTAGACGCCATCTTGTTCGGGGCCAACAGCCCATTATGCCAAACCTACGCTCATCAAGTTAGGTAGGTCCGGCCCTGCCGCTCGGCCCGACGCCATCCGCGAATTTTACAAACGTTTTCGGACGTCTAGTAAGGGACCGTACATTTGCAATATGGACTTTCTCACTAACCATACAGCAAATGTCAAAATGTTCCCTTAATGTCTGTAAACTTCCGGCTTCAACTGTAGTTGTAGTAAAGAAAATTACTAGGTAAGATATTCAAATCAAATTTAATTTGTCACATGTGCCGAATAGAATAGGTGAAATGCATACTTCCTTCACCAACAAAGCAGTTTGATAAATATATATTTACTATATTTACAGTTTATTTACTAAATAAATGAAAGTTTTAAAAATCTATCAAAAAGTAACACAAGAAAATGACATAACAATAAGGAGGCTATATACAGGGGGCACTGGTACCGAGTCAATGTGCGGGGATTACAGGTTAGTTGAGGTAATTTGTACATGTACTGTAGGTTGGGGTAAAGTGACTATGCATTGATAATAAGCAGCGAGTAGCAGCAGTGTAAAAACAAAGAGGGGTGGAAAATGACAATTGTCCGAGTGGCCATTTGATTAATTGCTCAACAGTCTCATGGCTTGGGTCTACATGTTAAGGAGCCTTTTGGACCTAGACTTGGGTGACTGTACTTTTTGAAACATTTTGGGCCTTCCTCTGACACCGCCTAGTATATAGGTCCTGGATGGCAGGAAGCTTGGCCCAGTGACGCACTGGGCAGTACAAACTACTCTATGAAGCGCCTTACGGTCAAATGTCGAGCAGTTGCCATACGAGGCGGTGAGTCAACCGGTCAGGATGCTCTCGATGCAGCTATATAACTTTTTGAGTATCTGGGGACCCATGCCACATATTTTCAGACTCCTGAGGAGGATATTGTTGTGCCCTCTTCACGACTGGCTTGTTGTGTTAGGACCATGATAGTTTGTTGGTGAAGTGGACACCAAGGAACTTGAAACTCCTGACACGCTCCAGTACAGCCCTATCGATGCTCACGGGGGCCTCCTTTTCCTTTAGTCCACGATCAGCTCCATTGTTTTGCTCACAATGAGGGAGAGGTTGTTGTCCTTGCACCACACTGCCAGGTTTCTGACCTCCTCTCTATAAGCTCATCGTTGTCGGTGATCATGTGACTGTTGTGTCGTCAGCAAATGTAATTATGGTGTTGCAGTCGTGGGTGAACAGGGAGTACAGGAGGGGACCAAGCACGCACCCCTGAGGGGCTCCAGTGTTGAGGATCAGCGTGGAAGATGTGTTGTTGCCTACCCTTACCACCTGGGGGACCATTTGCAGAGGGAGGTGATTAGTCCCAGGGTCCTTAGCTTAGCGATGAGCTTAGCGATGAGCTTTGTGGGGACAATGGTGTTGAACACTGAGCTGTGGTCAATGAACAGCATTCTCACATAGATGTTCCTTTTGTCCAACTGGAAGAGGGCAGTGTGGAGTGCGATTGAGATTGCGTCATCTGTGGACCTGTTTGGGCGGTATGCGAATTGGATTGGGTCTAGGGTTTCTGGGATAATTGTGTTGATGTGAGCCATGAACAGCCTTTCAAAGCACTTAATGGCTAACGATGTGAGTGCTACAGTCTGTAGTCATTTAGGCAGGTTACCTTCGCTTTCTTGGTTACAGGGACTATGGTGGCCTGTTTGAAACATTTAGGTTTTACAGACTCAGTCAGGGAGAAGTTGAAAATGTCAGTGAAGACACGTGCCAGTTGGTCCACGCATGCTTTGAGTACACGTCCTGGTAATCCATCTGGCCCCACGGCTTTGTGATTGTTGACCTGTTTAAAACCTGTTGTGACTAGGGGGCAGTATTTTCATTTTTGGAGAAAAAAAACTTACATATTATATTATATATTTTGTCAGGACAAGATGCTAGAATATGCATATAATTGACAGCTTAGGATAGAAAACACTAAAGTTTCCAAAACTGTAAATATATTGTCTGTGAGTATAACAGAACTGATGTTGCAGGCGAAAGCCTGAGAAAAATCCAATCCGGAAGTGCCCCATGTTTTGAAAGCGCTGCGTTCCAATGAGTCCCTATTGAGCAGTGAATGGGCTATCAACCAGATTACTCTTTCTCCGTATTCCCGAAGGTGTCTACAGCATTGTGACGTAGTTTTACGCATTTATGTTGAAGAATACCCGTAAGCGGCTACATTGCGTAAGTGGTCACCTGATGCTCCCAGAAAGATTCTCGCATAAAATACAGGGATAGCCATTACTCCAATCGGTCCTACTGAAAAACTAATTGTCCCGATGGATATATTATCGAAAAACACCTTGAGGATTGATTATAAACAACGTTTGCTTTGTTTCTGTCGATATTATGGAGCTAATTTGGAATATTTTTCGCTGTTTTCGTGACTGCAATTTCCAGGCGATTTCTCAGCCAAACGTGGAGAACAAACGGAGCTATTTCGTGAATAATATTTTTGGAAAAAAGGAACATTTGCTTTCTAACTGGTCTCGTGAGTGAAAACATCCGAAACTCATCAAAGGTAAACCATTTAATTTGATTGCTTTTCTGATTTCCGTGACCAAGTTACCTGCTGCTAGCTGGACAAAATGCTATGCTAGGCTATCAATAAACTTACACAAATGCTTATCTAGCTTTGGCTGTAAAGCATATTTTTAAAATCTGAGATGTCAGGGTGATTAACAAAAGGCTAAGCTGTGTCTCAATATATTTCATTTGTGATTTTCATGAATAGGAATATTTTCTAGTGATATTTATGTCCATTGTGCTAATTAGTGTCAGGTGATGATTACTCTCCCGCATGCGGGATGGGGAGTCACTAGGTCTTGCTCATTTCGGCTTCGGAGAGAGCTTGATCACACAGTTGTCCGGAACAGCTGGTGCTCTCATACATACTTCAGTGTTGCTTGTCTCGAAATGAGTATAAAAGGCATGTTGTTTGCCTGTTAGGCTCGCTTCACTGGGCAGCTGGTTGCTGGGTTCCTCTTTGTATTCCGTAATAGTTTGCAAGCCCAGCAACATTAGACGAGCATCAGAGCCAGGTGCAAAGCAGTATATCCTTAGCGTCAGACTCATTAAATATATATTTTTGGTCCAGTTCGAGGTGAGTAATCGCTGTTCTGATGTCCAGAAGCTATTTTCGGTCATAAGAGACAGTAGCAGCAAAATTATATACAAAATGAGTTGCAAACGATTTTAAAAAACTAACAAAATAGAACAGTTGGTCAATAAAACGCCATTTTATGCCTTCCTTTAGTCACGTAATAATAATTACACTTAATATAATTCTATTACCTTTTTATGATATCTGGTTAGCCTAATTTACCTATCTCCGCGGACCGCTCTGGCTTAAGATACTGTTGTATTAAAAGTCTACATTGATTTTCACAAAGTTCCTGGGTGTGTCATATTTGAACCGATTTGCCACTACACTAGCTAACATGGTGGGTTAAGATTTGTACATATAAATGATACACTTCAAGGTTACTATATTTTATCAATTTCTATTGTTATTGGCCAGAGATTACAAAGAGTTTGAACTTTGGAGAATAAAACCCAGAAGTTTGACGTAACCTGATGAACCTTGTTTGTTATTTAATTATATTACCTCAGGTGGGTTTGTTTATTGGAGATTATTGTCACAGGATGCATAAATACAACCTAAAATGTGTATCTTAGGTTATATGTTATATGTCAATTAATATGTTAACATTTTGTTCAAAATACAAAGGAGGCTGTCCAGGATTACCTGAAGGAGAATGCCCTCCTGAAGAGCACCGGGGAACTGTCCTGTGGGGATCGTTACTCTAATCTGGACTCAAACTGCTGCCTCAGGATGGTCTCACAGGGAAAACTGGTGGTGACTGTGGTCAGAGCCTGGGGACTGTGGGGAGACTACCAATGGATAGCGGGAGACACTGAAGGGTATGTTATGTTACTGCACAATTTCAGATCTCTACAGAGGTGTAGTGGAGGGTAAACACCGGTAAACTGTTCAGTTCTCTAACAGAGGTGTAGTGGAGGGTAAACCGTTCAGTTCTCTAACAGAGGTGTAGTGGAGGGTAAACTGTTCAGTTCTCTAACAGAGGTGTAGTGGAGGGTAAACTGTTCAGTTCTCTAACAGAGGTGTAGTGGAGTGTAAACACAGGTAAACACAATTTTTTACTCATCTATCGAGCAAAGGTTTATTGCAGTTTTACCAAAGATCATTTAAATAATGAGGGCCATAACTGCTTTTTCAATAGAAATTCCTGATGCAGGTTATCATTTTTGTTCATTCATCTTGTTCTGGAGACAGCTCTGCAGACTGATCACTAGCTGGCACCGCCACAAAGTCATCAAATCTGATTTTAAACCTAATGCCTAACCCTAACCTTAACCACACCGCTAAACCTAATGTTAGCCCTAACCTTAACCACACTTCTAAACCTAATGCCTAACCCTAACCTTAACCACACAGCTAAACCTAATGTTAACCCTAACCTTAACCACACTGCTAAACCTAATGCCTAACCACACTGCTAAACCTAATGCCTAACCCTAACCCTAACCTTAAATTAAGAGCAAAAAGCCAACTTTAGTTTTTATGAAATTTTGCAATATAGCCAGTTTTGACTTTGCTAGCGGAAATCACTCATTACGGGCCTCAAGGACATGACTCATCCCAATAATAAACCTGCATCCCGGATCATGCTTGCAGGCGATGTCATGGCGGCGTTAGTTACCATAGTTGTTGCGCAGAAATATGTCATTGGGTTTAACGGTCACGTTAGTTTGTCCCTTTCACTAGGTTGTAGTAATGACAGTTTGTCCTTTTCACTAGGTTGTAGTAATGACAGTTTGTCTCTTTCACTAGGTTGTAGTAATGACAGTTTGTCCCTTTCACTAGGTTGTAGTAATGACAGTTTGTCCTTTTCACTAGGTTGTAGTAATGACAGTTTGTCTCTTTCACTAGGTTGTAGTAATGACAGTTTGTCCCTTTCACTAGGTTGTAGTAATGACAGTTTGTCCCTTTCACTAGGTTGTAGTAATGACAGTTTGTCCCTTTCACTAGGTTGTAGTAATGACAGTTTCAGCTACTTAAAGATGGACTCCAGGATCTTAAGCGGAACAAATGTGTAACATACAGTACAATTGGATTTGTAACATATCATACAAAATGGATGACGTAGTACACAATTTGATGATGTAGTACACAATTGCACGATGTAGTACACAATTTGATGATGTAGTACACAATTGCACGATGTAGTACACAATTTGATGATGTAGTACACAATTGCACGATGTAGTACACAATTTGATGATGTAGTACACAATTTGATGATGTAGTACACAATTGCACGATGTAGTACACAATTTGATGATGTAGTACACAATTTGATGATGTAGTACACAATTGCACGATGTAGTACACAATTTGATGATGTAGTACACAATTGCACGATGTAGTACACAATTTGATGATGTAGTACACAATTGCACGATGTAGTACACCATTTGATGATGTAGTACACAATTGCACGATGTAGTACACAATTTCATGATGTAGTACACAATTTCATGATGTAGTACACAATTGCACGATGTAGTACACAATTTGATGACGTGGTACAGAAAAAACAGAGACCATTTTTGGTGAGCACCACTTTCAAAACTAATGGCTGAAATTATTCTAAAGATTGAAAGCTCATCTTTAAGACATGGTCTCACATCCAGCTTTTCCTGTTAACTTGCTAAACACCAAACCCTGGTTTGCTTCGTGAGGCGTTCACGGCAGTATTAGCCTGTTGAACATCTGGGTTTGAAAACTCTGTTGTTTTGCTTTTCTCAATAGTGTTTTCGGGGCAGATCTGGCTTTTGAAAGGTTGTGTGCAGCTAACTTTTTTAAACTGAAGTGCACTACACTCTTAGAAAAAAGGGGTTCCAAAAGGTTTATTCGGCTGACCCCACAGGAGAACCATTTTTAGAATACTCTGTGTAAAGGCTTCTAATATTGAACTCAAAATATTTCTACCTCGAACAAAAAAGGGTTCTTCAAAGGGTTTTCCTATGGGGACAGCCAAAGAACCCTTTTAGGTTCTAGATAGCACCTTTTTTTCTAAGAGTGTACTTTGTACAATATATAGGGGATAGGGATCCATTTGGGATCGCAAGCAATATGTGCCTACTGGAGTAGTCCATCTTCTCTCATTCCACGGAGGGCCGAGTGTCTGCGGGTTTTCGCTCCTCCCTTGTACTTGATTGATGAATTAAGGTCACTAATTAGTAAGGGAATCCCCTCACCTGGTTGTCTTAAGTCGTCAATGAAAGGAAAACTCGAAAACCAGTATAGACTAGGTCCTCCATGGAATGACTTTGATCCTCCTCTTGTGGCAGGCCATAGTATTTGAATCTTTCCAGTTTGTTTCCAACTTCCTGTTTCTCCACCTGCTACAGGTACGCTGTGGTCACCTACGGTTCCAAGTCCCATCAGACTGATGTGATTCCGTCCAACAATCCTGTCTGGAATGCTACCTTTGACATGGGTCCCTTTGACAAAGACCTGAGTCTAAAGGTGGCGGTCTGGGATGACGATCCTGCGGCTACAGATGACAACCTGAAGGACTGTACCGTTGACCTCGAGCAGGGGACACATGAACTCTGGTGTAACAACAGTGGTGAGGGCTTTTATTTCCTGTACACCCTCACCTGTGACCCTCACCTGACCGGGGACAAGTGTGAAAAATACAAACCTTTCCAATCCACAACACACAAACCCTCCACCCCCACCCTCTACAGTAAGAGTGTGCATCTCTTTCCTACCTTTCCTGTCCAGAGTTCAGCAGTCCTATACCTGTGGTTCTTTTACATACCTGTATAATGTAGCCCTCACAACACACTGGAGTAAATGCATCCCAGGCAGTGGGTCTGTTGACTGTACAGCTCACCAGGAACAAGTTAGAAACAAGGGGAATAATTAGAATATGTTTTCTGCCGGGTTGAACTCTGTGCATCTTTCTCCCCCCAATCTTTCAATCAATCATGTCTTTATCTGTCCTGTATAATCAGGGGGTAATATACTGTCACTGTAATTTAATGATGCCAATGTGTTTTCATTAATTGAAAGCCCTTAATCTATTTTATGAGAATTTGTAAGATTCTTATTTGCATAAAATAGACACAGACCAGTCTTTCAATAATAGGTAACAGAATTTATTCTCGGAGCGCGCTGCCACTTAACCACGAACAACAGTTTATATACAGATCATGACATCATTTCATTGCTTTAACAGAATCCCTGTAACGGTTTTCTTCTGGTGAAAGAGAGGCGGACCAAAATGCAGCGTGGTGGTTATTCATGTTTTTAATAAAGACGATTATACATGAACAGACTAAACAAAACAAGAAAAGTGAAAACCTAAACAGTCCTATCTGGTGCAAACACAGAGACAGGAACAATCACCCACGAAACACTCGAAGAATATGGCTGCCTAAATATGGTTCCCAATCAGAGACAACGATAATCACCTGCCTCTGATTGAGAACCAATTCAGACAGCCATAGACTATGCTAGAAAACCCCAATAAGCCACAATCCCAAAACCTACGAAAAACCCCAATACAAAAACACACCACAAAATAAACCCATGTCACACCCTGGCCTGACCAAATAAATAAAGAAAACACAAAATACTAAGACCAGGGCGTGACAATCCCCTCCTCTCGACCGGGACAAAGTGAGGTGAAAAGTTCATTCTAACTTACTAACACACTCCCAGGTACCTTTTGACCCCTCAACATTATCAATCACCACTGAGCTGACAGTTCCAATTAACAGAAAACTTAGGAATGCACTCAATGTCTTATCTAAAGTTTCTCTGGGGTCAACCATAGGCTAACGACCTTATGTGTTTTCACAGTCCACAACCCATTCGTTTCTTCTTAGTTGAAATGGTGTTCATTAACTTTAATTACTCCTTGTCCATGTCACACAATCCCTTCTTATGAACTCATATTGTTAATCAGATTTAATAAAACAGAGTATAAGTTTTACTTAGTTACAGTTCCATTTAAAATGATTTGTTCAGTCATTTAATCATAATTTTACCAACAATCCACCCTCTAAATGACTTAACAACTCAAACCATCATTAAACACTACATGGAAATATCAATGATATACTAGAAGAAGATAATCAATACATGTATGTACATAATCAACTTCAATGACTGTTCTAACCTACATCAGAATCTTAATTCTACTTATCAGGATTTTATGTTAATCTTCATGAAAAAACAGTCTATACATTGAAACAAGAAAACATCTACATTACCTAAACATCAAATATGGTCTCCTCGCGAGTGAAAGGATCCGGATTCTTCTATTACGTCCAAGCCATGTATTTTGTATTCCACTGGTCAGAGCTTAGGATTGGTCCATATATCACCATCTGAAGTGTCATCTCCATAGTCCTGGAAATGAGAACTTTCACACACGGAATCAAAACACATCCGCACAAAACTAACGCAACTTTAATTACTCCTTGTCCATGTCTCACAATCCCTTCTTATGTACTCATATTGTTAATCAGATATAATAAAACAGAGTATAAGTTTTACTTAGTTACAGTTCTATTTAAAATTATTTGTTCAGTCATTTAATCATAATTTTACCAACACATATAAAGCTTGTCTGTGACCAAATTTTTTAAATTTGCCCTTCTATTTACACATTGGCTGTCAAACAATTCAAATACTGTATGTGTTATATCAAACTGAACATTGATGGAAGATTCATAGAGGATACAGTTGAAGTCGTAAGTTTACATACACCTTAGCCAAATACATTTAAACTCAGTTTTTCACAAATCCAAACATTTAATCCTAGTAAAAAGTTTATGTTTTAGGTCAGTTAGGATCACCACTTTATTTTAAGAATGTGAATTATCAGAATAAAAAGCAGAGAGAATGATTTATTTCAGCTTTTATTTCTTTCATCACATTCCCAGTGGGTCAGAAGTTTACATACACTCAATTAGTATTTGGTGGCATTGCCTTTAAATTGGTCAACTAATTGTCAAATGTTTCAGGTAGTCTTCCACAAGCTTCCCACAATAAGTTGGGTCAATTTTGGCCCATTCCTCCTGACAGAGCTGGTGTAACTGAATCAGGTTTGTAAGCCTCCTTGCTAGCACACACTTTTTTGTTCTGCCACAAATTTTCTATGGGATCGAGGTCAGAGATTTGTGATGGCCACTCCAATACCTTAACTTTGTTGTCCTTAAGCCATTTTTCCACAACTTTGGAAGTATGCTTGGGTCATTGTCCATTTGGAAGACCCATTTGCGACCAAGCTTTAACTTCCTGACTGATATCTTGAGATGTGCTTCAATATATCCACATTATTTTCCTTTCTCATTACGCCATCTATTTTGTGAACAGAACGTGTCTCCTTCCTGAGCGGTATGACGGCTGCGTGGTCCCATAGTGTTTATACTTGCATACTATTGTTTGTACAGATGAACATGGTACCCTCAGGCATTTGGAAATTGCACCCAAGTATGAACCAGACTTGGCAGGTCTTGGCAGATTTATTTTGATATTCCCATGATGTCACACAGAGGCACTGAATTGAAGTTAGGCCTTGAAATACATCCGCAGGTAAACCTCCAATTGACTCAAATGATGTCAATTAGCCTATCAGAAGCTTCAAAAGCCATGACATAATTTTCTGGAATTTTCCAAGCTGTTTAAAGGCACTGTCAACTTAGTGACCCACTGGAATTGTGAAACAGTGAAATAATCTGTCTGTAAACAATTGCTGGGACAATTACTTGTGTCATGCACAAAGTAGATGTCCTAACCGACTTGCCAAAACTATAGTTTGTTAACAAGAAATGTGTGGAGTGGTTGAAAACAAGTTTTAATGACTCCAACCTAAGTGTATGTAAACTTCCGACTTCAACTGTAGCAACTCTATAGCCGCTACTTTTAACACTTTCTTTTTTCAGTCTGTACTAGATGTAGGATAAAAATAGTTTACAGTGAGCAAGTTATTTAAAACCTGTTATGGCGAGGTGTCCCGCTAGGTGTCCCGCTTGGTGGACCGCTTCCAGTGAAACTGGAGGACGTGCAATTCAATTAAATAATCACAAATAGTGTGGATATTAAACATTTAGGTACATACAATTGTCTTATATCGGTTGAAAGCTTAAATTCTTGTTAATCTAACTGCACAGTTTGATTTACAGTAGCCATTACAGCGAAAGCATGCCATGCGATTGTTTGAGGACGGCGCCCCACATCAACATATTTTTCCACCGGCACAGGTTTCATACACTCACAAATAGCGATTAAATATTCACTTACTTTTTGAAAATCTTCCTCTGATTTGTCATCTAAAGGGTCCCAGCTATAGCATGTAGTTTTGTTAAATTAAATACTTCTTTACATCACAAAACGTCTGTTTAGTTGGCGGCATCGATTTGAGTAATCCACTCATTCAACATGCAGAGAAAGGAATCTGAAAATCTACTGCTAAACGTTGTTTCAACAAGTCAAAATACGTTTCTATTAACTCCTCAGATACCCTCAAACTATAATATTTCTTATGGAAAGAAGTATGTTCAATAGGTAACAGATTTTAGCAGGTGCGCCTAAACACTAATTTCCAAGCCTGTGTCACTCTACTAAAACTCATATTTCTTCTTCGTTTTGGAAGTTACAAGCCTGAAACCTTGAACATAGACTGTTGACACCCTGTGGAAGCCATAGTAATTGCATCCTGACAGCTTGAATTTAGTATGGCCCTATACTTGCCATTGGAAGAGCATGGTCTCAAAAAAAAAATTCTGGTTGGTTTTCCTTTGGATTTTCTCCTACCATATCTATTGTGTTATAGTCTCCAACATTATTTTAACAGTTCTACAAACTTCAAAGTGTTTTTTTCCAATGGTACCAATTATATGCATATACTGGCTTCAGGGCAGGCAGTTTACTTTGGACACATCAGTCAGGCAGAAATTGAGAAAAAAAGGATCCTAGCACTACACCCAATGCAAAGACTCACTCAAAATGTTTGATATGATTCCAACTACTGAGGTGAAAGCTTGAAAACCTCTAAAGCCAACGATGTCTATGGTTTTGATGATGTTTTCTTAACAACATATATTATATTTAAACATCACCAATAATACATCAGATGAATCTATCCAATAACCAAGGTATCTTCCCAAGGGAATGGAAGTCAGCTGCTGTTGCCACCATGTTCAAGTCTGGAGATTGTTTTAAGGTCAATAATTATAGACCTAGAAGCATTTCACCAATTGTTTCAAAGGCTGCAGAATGAGTAGTTTCTAAGCAATTGACTGATCCCTTGAATACTAGTGATTACTCATTACAACCCATGCAATTCGGCTTCAGAGATTTGCCAAAGTGGAAGTGGTAGGAGCTGTGTTTTATATATTTGCTAAAAGCACTTGATACTGTAAATCACAGAACACTACTCTCTAAACTAGCAAAGTTCAATTTCTCCCCCAATGTGTTAACATGGATGGATTAGTTGATCTGACAGAATGCAGTGTTAGAATCAACCAGAAAGTCTAATTGTCTGGCAACTGTGCAATGGGGTCCCACAAGGATCCGTTTTAGGGCCTTTACACTTTAACTTATATATAAAAGACATGTTTCATGTGTCACGGTGTTGATATATAATATGCAGAGAATGATGTTATATACACATGCAGCAATTGAAAATAATGTCTGCCCAGGGACTACAGATAGACAGTTGTCTCAATCTGGAATATTTATAGTAATGTTAATTTATGTGCTTTGTCCCTGTTAAATAAATATATAAATCAAATGACTGTAGTTGTGATGTTGTACTAACTCAGTCTGTCCTATAGATGGCAGCACTGCTACAGCTGCAGTAACTCAGTCTGTCCTATAGGTGGCAGCACTGCAACAGCTGCAGTAACTCAGTCTGTCCTATAGGTGGCAGCACTGCAACAGCTGCAGTAACTCAGTCTGTCCTATAGGTGGCAGCACTGCTATAGCTGCAGTAACTCAGTCTGTCCTATAGATGGCAGCACTGCTACAGCTGCAGTAACTCAGTCTGTCCTATAGGTGGCAGCACTGCTACAGCTGCAGTAACTCAGTCTGTCCTATAGATGGCAGCACTGCTACAGCTGCAGTAACTCAGTCTGTCCTATAGATGACAGCACTGCTACAGCTGCAGTAACTCAGTCTGTCCTATAGGTGGCAGCACTGCTACATCTGCAGTAACTCAGTCTGTCCTATAGGTGGCAGCACTGCTACATCTGCAGTAACTCAGTTTGTCCTATAGGTGGCAGCACTGCTACAGCTGCAGTAACTCAGTCTGTCCTATAGGTGGCAGCACTGCTATAGCTGCAGTAACTCAGTCTGTCCTATAGATGGCAGCACTGCTACAGCTGCAGTAACTCAGTCTGTCCTATAGATGACAGCACTGCTACAGCTGCAGTAACTCAGTCTGTCCTATAGATGGCAGCACTGCTACAGCTGCAGTAACTCAGTCTGTCCTATAGATGACAGCACTGCTACAGCTGCAGTAACTCAGTCTGTCCTATAGGTGGCAGCACTGCTACATCTGCAGTAACTCAGTCTGTCCTATAGGTGGCAGCACTGCTACATCTGCAGTAACTCAGTTTGTCCTATAGGTGGCAGCACTGCTACAGCTGCAGTAACTCAGTCTGTCCTATAGGTGGCAGCACTGCTATAGCTGCAGTAACTCAGTCTGTCCTATAGATGGCAGCACTGCTACAGCTGCAGTAACTCAGTCTGTCCTATAGATGACAGCACTGCTACAGCTGCAGTAACTCAGTCTGTCCTATAGATGGCAGCACTGCTACGGCTGCAGTAACTCAGTCTGTCCTATAGGTGGCAGCACTGCCACAGCTGCAGTAACTCAGTATGTCCTATAGATGGCAGCACTGCTACAGCTGCAGTAACTCAGTCTGTCCTATAGATGGCAGCACTGCTACAGCTGCAGTAACTCAGTCTGTCCTGTAGATGGCAGCACTGCTATAGCGATACATCATATGGTATCCATCAGCCACAGATCTACGAGCAGGTAAGAGGGGGGGGGGGGGGGGGGGGGCTTTTTGGGAGAAGGTCAAACAACAAAAATGTCCTTAACACTGTCACAACGATGTGTTCTCTCTCTCTGCCCCCCCCCCTCCTTCTTTCTGTCAGAATCCACCTCTATTTTTCTCTCTCTGTCCACCATCGTCTCTCTCCCCCACTCCCTCGCTGTCCCCATCTCTCTCTGTCCACAATTGTCTCTCTCCCCCACTCCCTCACTTTCCCTTTCTCTCTCTGTCTACCATTGTCTCTCTCCCCCACTCCCCCACTCCCTCTCTCCCCACTCCCTCGCTGTCCCCTTCTCTCTCTGTCTACCATTGTCTCTCTCCCCCACTCCCTCTCTCCCCACTCCCTCGCTGTCCCCTTCTCTCTCTGTCTACCATTGTCTCTCTCCCCCATTCCCTCGTTTTCCCTTTCTCTCTCTGTCTACCATTGTCTCTCTCCCCCACTCCCCCACTCCCTCTCTCCCCACTCCCTCGCTGTCCCCTTCTCTCTCTGTCTACCATTGTCTCTCTCCCCCACTCCCTCGCTGTCCCTTTCTCTCTCTGTCCACCATTGTCTCTCTTCCCCACTCCCTTGCTGTCCCTTTCTCTCTCTGGCTACCATTGTCTCTCTTCCCCACTCCCTCTCTCCCCCACTCCCTCGCTTTCCCTTTCTCTCTCTGTCTACCATTGTCTCTCTCCCCCACTCCCTCGCAGTCCCTTTCTCTCTCTGTCCACCATTGTCTCTCTCCCCCACTCCCCCACTCCCTCGCTGTCCCTTTCTCTCTCTTTCTTACCTTCTCTCTCTCCCCCACTCCCTCCTTTCCTTTCTCTCTCTCTCTCCTCCCCTCTCTCCCATTTTTTGTTTAATCTTCTTCTCCATCCCTCTCGCTGTCTGTCTGTCTCCACCTGCACTCTCATCTCCCCAGAGGTACATCGGGTCTGATGCTTTGGGGATGCCCTGAACTCTGAGGCACTCTCTCTCTCTCTCTCTCTCTCTCTCTCTCTCTCTCTCTCTCTCTCTCTCTCTCTCTCTCTCTCTCTCTCTCTCTCTGTGTGTATCTCTGTATCTCTCTCTCTCTCTCTCTCTCTCTCTCTCTCTCGCTCTCTCTGTGTATCTCTGTATCTCTCTCTCTCTCTCTCTCTGTATCTCTCTCTCTCTCTCTCTCTCTCTCTCTCTCTCTCTCTCTCTCTCTCTCTCTCTCTCTCTGTGTATCTCTGTATCTCTCTCTCTCTCTCTCTCTCTCTCTCTCTCTGTCTCTCTCTCTCTCTCTCTCTCTAGCAGCAGTGCCAGCGGTGCCTGCACATGTGCCCAGCTAAGCCATCTGCTGTTAGAAGTGAAAGCTGTCCAGCTGACAGACACACTATGAGAGCACGTACATCAGACATCTCAGACACACTGTCATGACACAACCATTCCATTACTTCTGACCGGGGTACATAGGGAATAGGAAGCCAATTTGGACACAACCATTCCACTACTTCTGACCGGGGGTACATAGGGAATAGGAAGCCAATTTGGACACAACCATTCCACTACTTCTGACCGGGGTACATAGGGAATAGGAAGCCAATTTGGACACAACCATTCCACTACTTCTGACCGGGGGTACATAGGGAATAGGAAGCCAATTGGGACACATGCACTGTCATCAAGAAGCTTGACAAACTTAGAAGTTCTAATACACTGGTGGTATTAGCCCTGGTCAAAGGTAGTGTACTATATAGGGCCCTGGTCAAAGGTAGTGTACTATATAGGGCCCTGGTCAAAGGTAGTGTATTATATAGGGCCCTGGTCAAAGGTAGTGTACTATGTAGGGCCCTGGTCAAAGGTAGTGTATTATATAGGGCCCTGGTTAAAGGTAGTGTACTATGTAGGGCCCTGGTCAAAGGTAGTGTACTATATAGGGCCCTGGTCAAAGGCAGTGTACTATATAGGGCCCTGGTCAAAGGTAGTGTACTGTATAGGGCCCTGGTCAAAGGTAGTGTACTATATGGGGCCCTGGTCAAAGGTAGTGTACTATATAGGGCCCTGGTCAAAGGCAGTGCACTATATAGGGCCCTGGTCAAAGGTAGTGTACTATATAGGGCCCTGGTCAAAGGTAGTGTACTATATAGGGCCCTGGTCAAAGGTAGTGTACTATGTAGGGCCCTGGTCAAAGGTAGTGTACTATGTAGGGAATAGGGCCCTGGTCAAAGGTAGTGGGTTATATAGGGAATAGGGCCCTGGTCAAAGGTAGTGTACTATATAGGGAATAGGGCCCTGGTCAAAGGTAGTGTACTATAGAATGAATAGGGCCCTGGTCAAAGGTAGTGGGTTATATAAGGAATATGGCCCTGGTCAAAGGTAGTGTACTATATAGGGAATAGGGCCCTGGTCAAAGGTAGTGTACTATATAGGGAATAGGGCCCTGGTCAAAGGTAGTGTACTATAGAAGGAATAGGGCCCTGGTCAAAGGTAGTGTACTATAGAAGGAATAGGGCCCTGGTCAAAGGTAGTGTACTATATAGGGATTATGGCCCTGGTCAAAGGTAGTGTACTATATACGGAATATGGCCCTGGTCAAAGGTAGTGGGTTATAGAAGGAATAGGGCCCTGGTCAAAGGTAGTGGGTTATATAGGGAATATGGCCCTGGTCAAAGGTAGTGGGTTGTATAGAGAATATGGCCCTGGTCAAAGGTAGTGTACTATGTAGGGAATAGGGCCCTGGTCAAAGGTAGTGTACTATGTAGGGAATATGGCCCTGGTCAAAGGTAGAATACTATATAGGGAATAGGGCCCTGGTCAAAGGTAGTGTTATAGAAGGAATAGGGCCCTGGTCAAAGGTAGTGTACTATGTAGGGCCCTGGTCACAGGTAGTGTACTATATAGGGAATATGGCCCTGGTCAAAGGTAGAATACTATATAGGGAATAGGGCCCTGGTCAAAGGTAGTGTACTATAGAAGGAATAGGGCCCTGGTCAAAGGTAGTGTACTATGTAGGGCCCTGGTCAAAGGTAGTGTACTATGTAGGGAATAGGGCCCTGGTCAAAGGTAGTGGGTTATATAGGGAATAGGGCCCTGGTCAAAGGTAGTGTGTTATATAGGGAATATGGCCCTGGTCAAAGGTAGTGTACTATGTAGGGAATAGGGCCCTGGTCAAAGGTAGTGGGTTATATAGGGAATATGGCCCTGGTCAAAGGTAGTGGGTTATATAGGGAATAGGGCCCTGGTCAAAGGTAGTGGGTTATACAGGGAATATGGCCCTGGTCAAAGGTAGTGTACTATAGAAGGAATAGGGCCCTGGTCTATAGTAGTGCACTATGTAGGGAATAGGGCTCTGGTCTATAGTAGTGTTCTATATAGGGAATAGGGCTCTGGTCTATAGTAGTGTTCTATATAGGGAATAGGGCTCTGGTCTATAGTAGTGTTCTGTATAGGGAATAGGGCTCTGGTCTATAGTAGTGTTCTATATAGGGAATAGGGCTCTGGTCTATAGTAGTGCACTATGTAGGGAATATGGCTCTGGTCTATAGTAGTGTTCTATATAGGAAATAGGGCTCTGGTCTATAGTAGTGCACTATGTAGGGAATATGGCTCTGGTCTATAGTAGTGTACTATATAGGGAATAGGGCTCTGGTCTATAGTAGTGTTCTATATAGGGAATAGGGCTCTGGTCTATAGTAGTGTTATATATAGGGAATAGGGCTCTGGTCTATAGTAGTGTTCTATATAGGGAATAGGGCTCTGGTCTATAGTAGTGTTCTATATAGGGAATAGGGTGCCATTTGGAATGCAATCATGTCATCAAGAAGCCTGACAGAAGCCTGACAGTCTGTCTCCACCTGCACTCTCGTCTCCCCAGAGGTGGATCGTGGGTCTGACGCTTTGGGGATGTCCTGAACTCTGTGGCAACATACACTCTCTCTATATATATCTCTCTCTCTCTATATATATATATATATATCTCTCTATATATATATATCTCTCTCTCTATATATCTCTCTATATATCTCTCTCTATATATATATCTCTCTATATATATATCTCTCTATATATATATCTCTCTATATATATATCTCTCTATATATATCTCTCTCTATATATATATCTCTCTATATATATATCTCTCTATATATCTCTCTCTATATATATCTCTCTATATATATCTCTCTCTATATATATATCTCTCTATATATATCTCTCTATATATATATATCTCTCTCTCTATATATCTCTCTATATATCTCTCTCTATATATATATCTCTCTATATATATCTCTCTCTATATATATATCTCTCTATATATCTCTCTCTATATATATCTCTCTATATATATCTCTCTCTATATATATATCTCTCTATATATATCTCTCTCTATATATATATCTCTCTATATATATATCTCTCTATATATATCTCTCTCTATATATATCTCTCTCTATATATATATCTCTCTATATATATCTCTCTCTATATATATATCTCTCTATATATATATCTCTCTATATATATCTCTCTCTATATATATATCTCTCTATATATATATCTCTCTATATATCTCTCTCTATATATATCTCTCTATATATATCTCTCTATATATATCTCTCTATATATATCTCTCTATATATATCTCTCTATATATATCTCTCTCTATATATATCTCTCTATATATATCTCTCTCTATATATATATCTCTCTCTATATATATCTCTCTCTATATATATCTCTCTATATATATCTCTCTCTATATATATATCTCTCTCTATATATATCTCTCTATATATATCTCTCTCTATATATATATCTCTCTATATATATATATAACTCTCTCTCTCTATATATATATATATTTCTCTCTATATATATTTATCTCCCTATTTATATATCTCTATGTATATATTTCTCTCTCTCTCTCTTTCTTTCTCTCTGGCTCTCTCTCTGGCTCTCTCTCTTTCACTCTCTATGCCTCTCTCTCTCTCTCTCTCTCTCTCTCTCTCTCTCTCTCTCTTTCTTTCTCTCTGGCTCTCTCTCTGGCTCTCTCTCTTTCACTCTCTATGCCTCTCTCTCTCTCTCTCTCTCTTTCTTTCTTTCTCTCTGGCTCTCTCTCTTTCACTCTCTATGCCTCTCTCTCTTTCACTCTCTATGCCTCTCTCTCTTTCACTCTCTATGCCTCTCTCTCTCTCTCTGCCTCTCAGCGGTGTCAGCTGTGCCTGCAGATGTGCCCTGCTAAGCCATCTGCTGTAAGAAGTGAAAGCTGTCCACAGACAGACAGACAGACTGAGAGCAGGTACATCAGGCGTCTCAGACGCACTGTCATGACACACCCAGAGCGTCTAATACTCTGGATGACTACCAAATTGAACCTTGTTCCACTACTTATTAAACTATTTATTTCAGTACTTATTGCACTACATATTCCAGAACTTATTCCACTACATATCCACTCCTTATTCCACTATGTATTGCACTACTTATTCCACTACTTATTCCACTACTTATTCCACTACTTATTCCACTACTAATTCCACAACTTATTGCACAACTGATTCCGTTACGTATTCTGCTGCATATTCCACTACTTATTCCACGATGTATTCCACAACTTATTCCACAACTAATTCTGCTACGTATTCCACAACTTATTCCAAAACTTTTTCCACAACTATTATTTCTACGTATTCCGCTACGTATGCCACTACATATTCCACAACGTATTCCATTACTTATTCCACTACTTATTCCACTATGTATTCCACTACTTATTCTATTACATATTCCATGACTAATTCCACTATTTATTCCATGACGTATTCCACTACGTTTTCCACTACTTATTCCTCTACGTATTCTGCTACGTATTCCACTACTATGAGTGCCATTTGGGACCAAAAGCTTTCAATTAGGATTTTTAGCTGCAGATTTGAATACGACATTCTAGGTATCGGGAGGCACAGTAACTGTACACAAGTGGAAAGGTTTTTAATATGGCCAACTGGTTTAAACATTAACAAAATAATTATGTTCATTAAGAACAAAATGATTCTGGAATGTGTAAGTAGAATGTGTATCTATACCTTATAAGTTTAAAACAAGTCAATGCATGATGTGTATTCGTGTCCTATCCGGTGTCCTGTGTGAATTTAAGTATGCTCTCTCTAATTCTCTCTCTCTCTCTTTCTCTCTTTCTTTCTTTCTCTCTCTCGGAGGACCTGAGCCCTAGGACCATGCCTCAGGACTACCTGACATGATGACTGCTTGCTGTCCCCAGTCCACCTGGCCGTGCTGCTGCTCCAGTTTCAACTGTTCTGCCTGTGATTATTATTATTTGACCATGCTGGTCATTTATGAATATTTGAACATCTTGGCCATGTTCTGTTATAATCTCCACCCGCCACAGCCAGAAGAGGACTGGCCACCCCACATAGCCTGGTTCCTCTCTAGGTTTCTTCCTAGGTTCTGGCCTTTATAGGGAGTTTTTCCTAGCCACCGTGCTTCTACACCTGCATTGCTTGCTGTTTGGGGTTTTAGGCTGGGTTTCTGTACAGCACTTTGAGATATCAGCTGATGTACGAAGTACACACTGTCATCAAGAAGCTTTACAGAATTTTGACAGAAGCTTGACAGAAGCTTAACAGAGGCTTGACAGAAGCTTGGCAGAAGCTTGGCAGAAGCTTGACAGAAGCTTAACAGAAGCTTAACAGAAGCTTGACAGAAGCTTAATAACAGAAGCTTAATAACAGAAGCTTAATAACAGAAGCTTAATAACAGAAGCTTAACAGAAGCTTAACAGAAGCTTAACAGAAGCTTAACAGAAGCTTAACAACAGAAGCTTGACAGAAGCTTGACAGAAGCGTGACAGAAGCTTGACAGAAGCTTGACAGAAGCTTAATAACAGAAGCTTAACAGAAGCTTGACAGAAGCTTAATAACAGAAGCTTGACAGAAGCTTGACAATCCACTGAGTTGTTGAGTCAGTCAAATACAACAGACACTGAGAGACATGTTCAGCAACTCTTAGAAGACAATGGAAATGGACAATAGGAATACTTGTTTACTGTCTCCTTGGTAACATGTGTTTTTAACAATAAATA
>NW_022262809.1:60000-75000 GCF_002021735.2 Oncorhynchus kisutch
AGATAAAATAAATAAGCATAAATATGGGTTGTATTTACAATGGTGTTTGTTCTTCACTGGTTGCCCTTTTCTCGTGGCAACAGGTCACAAATCTTGCTGCTGTGATGGCACACTGTGGAATTTCACCCAGTAGATATGGGAGTTTTTCAAAATTGGATTTGTTTTCGAATTCTTTGTGGATCTGTGTAATCTGAGGGAAATATGTCTCTCTAATATGGTCATACATTGGGCAGGAGGTTAGGAAGTGCAGCTCAGTTTCCACCTCATTTTGTGGGCAGTGAGCACATAGCCTGTCTTCTCTTGAGAGCCAAGTCTGCCTACGGCGGCCTTTCTCAATAGCAAGGCTATGCTCACTGAGTCTGTACATAGTCAAGGCTTTCCTTAATTTTGGGTCAGTCACAGTGGTCAGGTATTCTGCCGCTGTGTACTCTCTGTGTAGGGCCAAATAGCATTCTAGTTTGCTCTGTTTTTTTGTTAATTCTTTCCAATGTGTTAAGTAGTTATCTTTTTGTTTTCTCATGATTTGGTTGGGTCTAATTGTGCTGCTGTCCTGGGGCTCTGTAGTGGGTGTTTGTGTTTGTGAACAGAGCCCCAGGACCAGCTTGCTCAGGGGACTCTTCTCCAGGTTCATCTCTCTGTAGGTGATGGCTTTGTTATGGAAGGTTTGTGAATCGCTTCCTTTTAGGTGGTTGTAGAATTTAACAGCTCTTTTCTGGATTTTGATAATTAGTGGGTATCGGCCTAATTCTGCTCTGCATGCATTATTTGGTGTTCTACGTTGTACACGGAGGATATTTTTGCAGAATTCTGCGTGCAGAGTCTCAATTTGGTGTTTGTCCCATTTTGTGAAGTCTTGGTTGGTGAGCGGACCCCAGACCTCACAACCATAAAGGGCAATGGGCTCTATGACTGATTCAAGTATTTTTTGCCAGATCCTAATTGGTATGTTGAAATTTATGTTTCTTTTGATGGCATAGAATGCCCTTCTTGCCTTGTCTCTCAGATCGTTCACAGCTTTGTGGAAGTTACCTGTGGTGCTGATGTTTAGGCCAAGGTATGTATAGTTTTTTGTGTGCTCTAGGGCAACAGTGTCTAGATGGAATTTGTATTTGTGGTCCTGGTGACTGGACCTTTTTTGGAACACCATTATTTTGGTCTTACTGAGATTTACTGTCAGGGCCCAGGTCTGACAGAATCTGTGCATAAGATCTAGGTGCTGCTGTAGGCCCTCCTTGGTTGGTGACAGAAGCACCAGATCATCAGCAAACAGCAGACATTTGACTTCGGATTCTAGCAGGGGGAGGCCGGGTGCTGCAGACTTTTCTAGTGCCCTCGCCAATTCGTTGATATATATGTTGAAGAGGGTGGGGCTTAAGCTGCATCCCTGGCTAACCCCACGACCCTGTGTGAAGAAATGTGTGTGTTTTTTGCCAATTTTTACCGCACACTTGTTGTTTGTGTACATGGATTTTATAATGTCGTATGTTTTACCCCCAACACCACTTTCCATCAGTTTGTATAGCAGACCCTCATGCCAGATTGAGTCGAAGGCTTTTTTGAAATCAACAAAGCATGAGAAGACTTTGCCTTTGTTTTGGTTTGTTTGATTGTCAATTAGGGTGTGCAGGGTGAATACATGGTCTGTTGTACGGTAATTTGGTAAAAAGCCAATTTGACATTTGCTCAGTACATTGTTTTCATTGAGGAAATGTACGAGTCTGCTGTTAATAATAATGCAGAGGATTTTCCCAAGGTTACTGTTGACACATATTCCACGGTAGTTATTGGGGTCAAATTTGTCTCCACTTTTGTGGATTGGGGTGATCAGTCCATGGTTCCAAATATTGGGGAAGATGCCAGAGCTAAGTATGATGTTAAAGAGTTTTAGTATAGCCAATTGGAATTTGTTGTCTGTATATTTGATCATTTCATTGAGGATACCATCAACACCACAGGCCTTTTTGGGTTGGAGGGTTTTTATTTTGTCCTGTAACTCTTTCAATGTAATTGGAGAATCCAGTGGGTTCTGGTAGTCTTTAATAGTTGATTCTAAGATCTGTGTTTGATCATGTATATGTTTTTGCTCTTTATTCTTTGTTATAGAGCCAAAAAGATTGGAGAAGTGGTTTACCCATACATCTCCATTTTGGATAGATAATTCTTCGTGTTGTTGTTTGTTTAGTGTTTTCCAATTGTCCCAGAAGTGGTTAGAGTCTATGGATTCTTCAATTGCATTGAGCTGATTTCTGACATGCTGTTCCTTCTTTTTCCGTAGTGTATTTCTGTATTGTTTTAGTGATTCACCATAGTGAAGGCGTAGACTCAGGTTTTCCGGGTCTCTATGTTTTTGGTTGGACAGGTTTCTCAATTTCTTTCTTAGATTTTTGCATTCTTCATCAAACCATTTGTCATTATTGTTAATTTTCTTCGGTTTTCTATTTGAGATTTTTAGATTTGATAGGGAAGCTGAGAGGTCAAATATACTGTTAAGATTTTCTACTGCCAAGTTTACACCTTCACTATTACAGTGGAACGTTTTACCCAGGAAATTGTCTAAGAGGGATTGAATTTGTTGTTGCCTAATTGTTTTTTGGTAGGTTTCCAAACTGCATTCCTTCCATCTATAGCATTTCTTAATGTTACTCAGTTCCTTTGGCTTTGATACCTCATGATTGAGTATTGCTCTGTTTAAGTAGACTGTGATTTTGCTGTGGTCTGATAGGGGTGTCAGTGGGCTGACTGTGAACGCTCTGAGAGACTCTGGGTTGAGGTCAGTGATAAAGTAGTCTACAGTACTACTGCCAAGAGATGAGCTATAGGTGTACCTACCATAGGAGTCCCCTCGAAGCCTACCGTTGACTATGTACATACCCAGCGTGCGACAGAGCTGCAGGAGTTGTGACCCGTTTTTGTTGGTTATGTTGTCATAGTTGTGCCTAGGGGGGCATATGGGGGAGGGAATGCTGTCACCTCCAGGCAGGTGTTTGTCCCCTTGTGTGCTGAGGGTGTCAGGTTCTTGTCCGGTTCTGGCATTTAGGTCACCACAGACTAGTACATGTCCCTGGGCCTGGAAATGATTGATTTCCCCCTCCAGGATGGAGAAGCTGTCTTCATTAAAATATGGGGATTCTAGTGGGGGGATATAGGTAGCACACAGGAGGACATTTTTCTCTGTTAGGATAATTTCTTTTTGAATTTCTAGCCAAATGTAGAATGTTCCTGTTTTGATTAATTTAATGGAGTGAGTTAGGTCTGCTCTATACCAAATTAGCATACCCCCTGAGTCCCTTCCCTGTTTCACACCTGGTAGTTTGGTGGATGGGACTACCAGCTCTCTGTAACCTAGAGGGCAACCAGTGGGTCCATCTCCTCTATACCAGGTTTCTTGCAGGATGACAATGTCTGTATTACCGATTTCTTTGGTGAAGTCCGGGTTTCTGCTCTTTAGGCCAAAGGCAGATGACCTCAGGCCTTGGATATTCCAGGATAATATAGTGAAGGCTTTTTGCTCCATAGAGTGTCCAATGATGTTGGTCGTGGTTTAGCCTCAGGCCAGTAAGTGTGAGCAAAGCCTGCTGAGCATCTGGTACATGCCATTGGCTTGGGCGAGTGTGAGAGTGGGGGTTGGGACTGTTTGCCCGCTCACTACCTGGGCGTATGTGTGGCTTCCATGTTGAGGCCCTCTTTGCGGGGGTGGGGTGCATGGGGTGGGCAGGAGTGGCATAGGTCTGATCTGAGGGGGCCTAAATGGAGTGTGGGCATGGTTGATGTGGGGGGGTGTTGATTGGTTGGGGTGGGGGTGTGGATGTGTCTGGGTGTACTGTGGTCTGGATGTAATTCCTCTTGGCGTGGGTCCTCTATGTGTAGGTCCAGGGGGAGGTCCTGCAGATCTGGGAGGGTGTCTCGCTGGTCTGGGTGGGGTGTCTATTGATCTGTTACTCCTGTGTGGAGTGTTGGGGATACGTTTGAGAGCGATGTCCTTTAGAGTCCGGGCAAAGGTGGGCACTGCTGCCTTGTAGAGGTGGACCTGGTCATAGAGGCTGTTCAAGTCCAGGGTGGAGTGGTGGGCCAGGAAAACGTTTGGTTTTGAGGCACAGTCACGGGAAATACTTGCATTTACCCGCTGTATTGTGGCGGGGTGGAAGTCTTTTCGTGGTAGCAGGGTGGAGATAACCACTTGTGCGTTGGGGAAAGTAGAAGAAGCCTTTTCAATCACTCCCTTCAGTGCTGTGGCCACTCTTTCCTGCTGTGCTCTCAGGTCGTTTGTGCCTGTGTGTATTATTATGTGGCTGGGTGAGCCTAGTTTGGCCTCAGACAGAAGGTCTAGGGCGCGCTGGGTGTTTGGACACCAGAGTTTAGACACACTGTGTTTGGGAAAAAGTATTTTTTCTTCTATATATTTCCCATTTGAGTCCATAAGTAGTACAATCTGTGTCTTGTGTTTGTCCTCAGTGGGTGTGGGGGGGTTGACAGAAGGGCTATCAGGGTGGCTGACAGGGGGGGTGCTCAGAGGGGGTGAGAGCCTCTGGGCTTGGGGTTCTTCATTTGTCTGTTGTGCTGTGATGTCGACTCTATGGTCAGGGTCTGGTGTGGACTGTTCTGCTGTGATGTCGACTCTATGGTCAGGGTCTGGTGTGGACTGTTCTGCTGTGGTGTCGAGACTTTTGTTGGGTGCTGAGGTGGGCTGTTCTGCTGGCTTCTCTGTGGGGGTGGCCACCTCTCTAGTGGGTTGTTCTCTGTCACACGCCGTCCCCCTCAACTTCTCCTCCATCCCCCTCACCCCCTCCTCCATCCCCCTCAACCTCTCCTCCACCAGCAGTCTGATACTCTCCTCTAGTGCTCTGTTCTGCTCCTCTTTCTCCTGTTGTATTTGTCTCACCACTGTCCAAAGTGCAGATATGTCTCTGTCCACCTCCAGCTCTCCGGGTCTGGTTAAGGGGCTGTTGTTGTGCTGGACTGTTGTCTGGGTCTGTGCTGACTGAAGTGTAATCACCTGCTGTTCCAGCTCCACCTGCCTTATCTCCAGCTGGGTTAATTTGTCCTTCATTTCAATGAGGGAGTGGTAATCTGTGCTGGGAGGTTGACCCTCCGCTGGGGGTTGCTCATCTGTGGGGTTACATAATGAAGAGGTCTGGTCTGATCCTCTCGGGGTGGGGGTATCTTTATCAAGGGAGAGTTTCTCCTGCTGAGCTAATTCTTTGATTAGGTGAAAGTCCAGCTGAAACTGTTTGTGGTTACGCTGTACCATCACTGTTCCGGACTTATAGATATTTATATTACTTAACTCAGAGTCCTCGTTGTCAAGTATTCTGAGTTTCCACCCCTCGTTAATCCCCCCTCTCGTAACAGAGGGGTAGTGTGCTAATATAGCACTGTGCCATGCCAGGGGATGGTTTGTGTGGAAGATAAGGTTGCTGATGTTCCCATTTTTGTAATAGTCAGCAAAAAGTGTCTCTTGATTTTCCATAAGGAGCTTCATTTTGTAATCTTTTCTTGCCTTCTCGTTCTTTACATGCGCAGGGTACTGTATTTTAATTACCTCTGAACAGCGGGAGGGAGCTTCTAAGGCCTCTCCATTTGGTTGGGGTAGACTGTGTGACTCTCCTGCCATTGTTGGGCTAATGAGCTTTGACACCTCTCACTTGACACGTCAGTGCTATTTGAAGCTGTATCAAGCTTGGCAGAATTATGTTAGAATTAGAGTTAGAAATCCTTATAAAGTAATGTTGTGTATTTTTCTTCTTGGCTTTTGGAAAAAAAAAATATATAGTTTCAGACTAAGCATTACTCACTCAGTTCCAGGTTGGATGGTGTTTTCAGGTTTCTGTTGTTTTCCAGAGAATTTGCTGTATAGAGAAACAAATCTTGGTAGATGTGAACCTTCCAGGTGATTCCGTAATTCCGTCCAAAATCAGGTTGTAGGTTTTAAGTTTTGATTTGAAGTAGGGGTTATGTTGTAGAGGGTAGAATCCAGTATGTGTTCCTGACAAAAAATCTAAGTTTATCTAACTCCTAATCTATCTTTTTTAAAGAAAATGCTGAAAAATGCAGGAGCTCATCTGATTGTGACTTTCTCTCTCTCTCTCTCTCTCTCTCTCTCTCTCTCTCTCTCTCTCTCTCTCTCTCTCTCTCTCTCTCTCTCTCTCTCTCTCTCTCTCTCTCTCTCTCTCTCTCTCTCTCTCTCTCTCTCTCTCTCTCTCTCTCTCTCTCTCTCTCTCTCTCTCTCTCTCTCTCTCTCTCTCTCTCTCTCTCTCTCTCTCTCTCTCTCTCTCTCTCTCTCTCTCTCTCTCTCTCTCTCTCTCTCTCGCAATCCAAATTGCATCCCTAGAACCTACTGGATGGTGATATTAGTGATGTAGAACCTACTGGATGGTGATATTAGTGTAGTGATGTAGAACCTGCTGGATGGTGATATTAGTGATGTAGAACCTACTGGATGGTGATATTAGTGATGTAGAACCTACTGGATGGTGATATTAGTGATGTAGAACCTACTGGATGGTGATATTAGTGTAGTGATGTAGAACCTACTGGATGGTGATATTAGTGTAGTGATGTATTGATAATGGTGTTACATTAGTGGTCTCCTCTTTGAGCCATAGTCACACAGGATTTGCATTAATTTGACTTCTTATTTCGCTTCGGAGAGTAAGCGTTTGGCAATTTTGTCACATTTTTTTTTAGCTCTGAAAGGATTTGCAAGTATATATCAACTTTCCCGGCGGTGCATTAGTTAGATATGAAATATTGTTTTGAAACGATGCCAAGTCAGACTCTCCAGCTTTTACTGCCACTCTACTTACCGTTAAAGGGATATTCACAGATGTTTTGTTCTTCGTCAAGTTACGGACTGGGCCTTTAAGTTAACGTTCCACCTCCATCGTCCTATTTACTGGCATGGATATATTTCAATAGATGTATTTTAAACTTCGGGCCAGTTTCCTTGGACACAGACTAAGCCTAGTCCTAAAAAGCACTTTGTATGGAGATTGGGTTTCTGTCGTTCAGTAGTAACTTTAATCCATGTTCTGGAACCTGGTCGTTAAAATACTACTTTAGATACAAGGTTCATGCTGATACATGTGTTTTGTTGGTATGAACATACTATACCTCTTTCTCAGCCCCCCGTCTTTAAGGAAATACTCTTCCTCCCTTCCTCCTTCCATCCCTCATCCATCTAAGATGTACTGTACAGTATTTCCCTTCATAGACACTTATTCAGTCTTTTTATAGATATGCTTTGTATGTGCATATTGACAGGTGTTACAACAGTGTTGTAGTGTTCATATTGACAGATGTTACAACAGTGTTGTAGTGTTCATATTGACAGATGTTACAACAGTGTTGTAGTGTTCATATTGACAGGTGTTACAACAGTGTTGTAGTGTTCATATTGACAGGTGTTACAACAGTGTTGTAGTGTTCATATTGACAGGTGTTACAACAGTGTTGTAGTGTTCATATTGACAGGTGTTACAACAGTGTTGTAGTGTTCATATTGACAGATGTTACAACCAGTGTTGTAGTGTTCATATTGACAGGTGTTACAACAGGGTAGTGTTCATATTGACAGATGTTACAACAGTGTTGTAGTGTTCATATTGACAGATGTTACAACAGTGTAATGTAGTGTTCATATTGACAGGTGTTACAACAGTGTAATGTAGTGTTCATATTGACAGGTGTTACAACAGTGTTGTAGTGTTCATATTGACAGGTGTTACAACAGTGTTGTAGTGTTCATATTGACAGGTGTTACAACAGTGTTGTAGTGTTCATATTGACAGATGTTACAACAGTGTTGTAGTGTTCATATTGACAGATGTTACAACAGTGTTGTAGTGTTCATATTGACAGATGTTACAACAGTGTTGTAGTGTTCATATTGACAGGTGTTACAACAGTGTTGTAGTGTTCATATTGACAGGTGTTACAACAGTGTTGTAGTGTTCATATGACAGATGTTACAACAGTGTTGTAGTGTTCATATTGACAGGTGTTACAACAGTGTTGTAGTGTTCATATTGACAGGTGTTACAACAGTGTTGTAGTGTTCATATTGACAGATGTTACAACAGTGTTGTAGTGTTCATATTGACAGATGTTACAACAGTGTAATGTAGTGTTCATATTGACAGATGTTACAACAGTGTTGTAGTGTTCATATTGACAGGTGTTACAACAGTGTTGTAGTGTTCATATTGACAGATGTTACAACAGTGTTGTAGTGTTCATATTGACAGATGTTACAACAGTGTTGTAGTGTTCATATTGACAGATGTTACAACAGTGTTGTAGTGTTCATATTGACAGGTGTTACAACAGGGTAGTGTTCATATTGACAGATGTTACAACAGTGTTGTAGTGTTCATATTGACAGATGTTACAACAGTGTTGTAGTGTTCATATTGACAGATGTTACAACAGTGTTGTAGTGTTCATATTGACAGGTGTTACAACAGTGTTGTAGTGTTCATATTGACAGGTGTTACAACAGTGTTGTAGTGTTCATATTGACAGGTGTTACAACAGTGTTGTAGTGTTCATATTGACAGGTGTTACAACAGTGTTGTAGTGTTCATATTGACAGGTGTTACAACAGTGTAATGTAGTGTTCATATTGACAGATGTTACAACAGTGTTGTAGTGTTCATATTGACAGGTGTTACAACAGTGTTGTAGTGTTCATATTGACAGGTGTTACAACAGTGTTGTAGTGTTCATATCGACAGATGTTACAACAGTGTAATGTAGTGTTCATATTGACAGATGTTTCAACAGTGTTGTAGTGTTCATATTGACAGATGCTACAACAGTGTTGTAGTGTTCATATTGACAGGTGTTACAACAGTGTTGTAGTGTTCATATTGACAGATGTTACAACAGTGTAATGTAGTGTTCATATTGACAGATGTTTCAACAGTGTTGTAGTGTTCATATTGACAGATGTTACAACAGTGTTGTAGTGTTCATATTGACAGATGTTACAACAGTGTTGTAGTGTTCATATTGGCAGATGTTACAACAGTGTTTTAGTGTTCATATTGACAGGTGTTACAACAGTGTTGTAGTGTTCATATTGACAGATGTTTCAACAGTGTTGTAGTGTTCATATTGACAGGTGTTACAACAGTGTTGTAGTGTTCATATTGACAGATGTTACAACAGTGTTGTAGTGTTCATATTGACAGATGTTACAACAGTGTTGTAGTGTTCATATTGACAGATGTTACAACAGTGTTGTAGTGTTCATATTGACAGATGTTACAACAGTGTTGTAGTGTTCATATTGACAGATGTTACAACAGTGTAATGTAGTGTTCATATTGACAGATGTTTCAACAGTGTTGTAGTGTTCATATTGACAGGTGTTACAACAGTGTAATGTAGTGTTCATATTGACAGGTGTTACAACAGTGTTGTAGTGTTCATATTGACAGGTGTTACAACAGTGTTGTAGTGTTCATATTGGACAGGTGTTACAACAGTGTTGTAGTGTTCATATTGACAGGTGTTACAACAGTGTTGTAGTGTTCATATTGACAGATGTTACAACAGTGTATGTAGTGTTCATATTGACAGATGTTACAACAGTGTATGTAGTGTTCATATTGACAGATGTTACAACAGTGTTGTAGTGTTCATGATTGACAGATGTTACAACAGGTGTTGTAGTGTTCATATTGACAGATGTTACAACAGTGTTGTAGTGTTCATATTGACAGATGTTACAACAGTGTTGTAGTGTTTCATATTGACAGGATGTTACAACAGGGTAGTGTTCATATTGACAGATGTACAACAGTGTTGTAGTGTTCATATTGACAGATGTTACAACAGTGTTTGTAGTGTTCATATTGACAGATGTTACAACAGTGTTTGTAGTGTTCATATTGACAGATGTTACACAGTGTTTGTAGTGTTCATATTGACAGGTGTTACAACAGTGTTGTAGTGTTTCATATTGACAGATGTTACAACAGTGTTGTAGTGTTCATATTGACAGATGTTACAAAAGTGTTGTAGTGTTCATATTGACAGATGTTACAACAGTGTTGTAGTGTTCATATTGACAGATGTTAAACAGTGTAATGTAGTGTTCATATTGACCGATGTTTCAACAGTGTTGTAGTGTTCATATTGACAGGTGTTACAACAGTGTAATGCAGTGTTCATATTGACAGGTGTTACAACAGTGTTGTAGTGTCATATTGACAGGTGTTACAACAGTGTTGTAGTGTTCATATTGAAAGATGTTACAACAGTGTTGTAGTGTTATATTGACAGGTGTTCAAAACAGTGTTGTAGTGTTCATATTGACACGATGTTACAACAGTGTTGTAGTGTTCATATTGACAGGTGTTACAAACAGTGTTGTAGTGTTCATATTGACAGGTGTTACAACAGTGTTGTAGTGTTCATATTGACAGATGTTACAAAACAGTGTTGTAGTGTTCATATTGACAGATGTTACAACAGTGTAATGTAGTGTTCATATGACAGATGTTACAACAGTGTTGTAGTGTTTCATATTGACAGGTGTTACAACAGTGTTGTAGTGTTTCATATGACAGATGTTACAACAGTGTTGTAGTGTTCATATTGACAGATGTTACAACAGTGTTGTAGTGTTCATATTGACAGATGTTACAACCAGTGTTGTAGTGTTCATATTGACAGGTGTTACAACAGGGTAGTGTTCATATTGACAGATGTTACAACAGTGTTGTAGTGTTCATATTGACAGATGTTACAACAGTGTTGTAGTGTTCATATTGACAGATGTTACAACAGTGTTGTAGTGTTCATATTGACAGGTGTTACAACAGTGTTGTAGTGTTCATATTGACAGGTGTTACAACAGTGTTGTAGTGTTCATATTGACAGATGTTACAACAGTGTTGTAGTGTTCATATTGACAGATGTTACAACAGTGTAATGTAGTGTTTCATATTGACAGATGTTACAACAGTGTTGTAGTGTTCATATTGACAGGTGTTACAACAGTGTTGTAGTGTTCATATTGACAGATGTTACAACAGTGTTGTAGTGTTCATATTGACAGATGTTTACAACAGTGTTGTAGTGTTCATATTGACAAGATGTTACAACAGTGTTGTAGGTGTTCATATTGACAGGTGTTACAACAGGGTAGTGTTCATATTGACAGATGTTACAACAGTGTCTGTAGTGTTCATATGACAGATGTTACAACAGTGTTGTAGTGTTCATATTGACAGATGTTACAACAGTGTTGTAGTGTTCATATGACAGGTGTCCTGTTTACAAACAGTGTTGTAGTGTTCATATTGACAGGTGTTACAACAGTGTTGTAGTGTTCATATTGACAGGTGTTACAACAGTGTTGTAGTGTTCATATTGACAGGTGTTACAACAGTGTCTGTAGTGTTCATATTGACAGGTGTTACAAACAGTGTAATGTAGGTTCATATGAAGATGTACAACAGGTGTTACAACAGGTGTATGTTCATATTGACAGGTGTGTACACAGTGTTGTAGTGTTCATATCGACAGATGTTACAACAGTGTAATGTAGTGTTCTATTGACAGATGTTTCAAACAGTGTTGTAGTGTTCATATTGACAGATGCTACAACAGTGTTGTAGTGTTCATATTGACAGGTGTTACAACAGTGTTGTAGTGTTCATATTGACAGATGTTACAACAGTGTAATGTAGTGTTCATATTGACAGATGTTTCAACAGTGTTGTAGTGTTCATATTGACAGATGTTACAACAGTGTTGTAGTGTTCATATTGACAGATGTTACAACAGTGTTGTAGTGTTCATATTGGCAGATGTTACAACAGTGTTTTAGTGTTATATTGACAGGTGTTACAACAGTGTTGTAGTGTTCATATTGACAGATGTTTTCAACAGTGTTGTAGTGTTCATATTGACAGGTGTTACAACAGTGTTGTAGTGTTCATATTGACAGATGTTACAACAGTGTTGTAGTGTTCATATTGACAGATGTTACAACAGTGTTGTAGTGTTCATATTGACAGGTGTTTACAACAGTGTTGTAGTGTTCATATTGACAGATGTTACAACAGTGTTGTAGTGTTCATATTGACAGATGTTACAACAGTGTAATGTAGTGTTCATTATTGACAGATGTTACCAACGTGTTGTAGTGTTCTATGACAGGTGTTACACAGGGTAGGTTCATATTGACAGATGTTACAAGTGTGTTAGTGTTCATATTGACAGATGTTACACCAGTGTTGTAGTATATATTGACAGTGTTAAAACAGTGTTGTAGTGTTTCATATTGACAGGTGTTACAAAGTGTTGTAGTGTTCATATTGACAGATGTTAAAACAGTGTTGTTAGTGTTCATATTGACAGATGTGTTACAACAGTGTTGTAGTGTTCATATTGACAGATGTTACAACAGTGTTGTTAGTGTTCATATTGACAGATGTTACCAAACAGTGTTGTAGTGTTCATATTGACAGATGTTTACAACAGTGTATGTAGTGTTCATATTGACAGGTGTTAAACAGTGTTGTAGTGGTTCATATTGACAGATGTTACAACAGTGTTGTAGTGTTCATATTGACAGATGTTACAACAGTGTTGTAGTGTTCATATTGACAGATGTTACAACAGTGTTGTAGTGTTCATATTGACAGGTGTTACAACAGTGTTGTAGTGTTCATATTGACAGATGTTACAACAGTGTTGTAGTGTTCATATTGACAGATGTTACAACAGTGTTGTAGTGTTCATATTGACAGATGTTACAACAGTGTTGTAGTGTTCATATTGACAGATGTTACAACAGTGTTGTAGTGTTCATATTGACAGATGTTACAACAGTGTTGTAGTGTTCATATTGACAGATGTTACAACAGTGTTGTAGTGTTCATATTGACAGATGTTACAACAGTGTTGTAGTGTTCATATTGACAGATGTTACAACAGTGTAATGTAGTGTTCATATTGACAGATGTTTCAACAGTGTTGTAGTGTTCATATTGACAGGTGTTACAACAGTGTTGTAGTGTTCATATTGACAGGTGTTACAACAGTGTTGTAGTGTTCATATTGACAGGTGTTACAACAGTGTTGTAGTGTTCATATTGAAGATGTTTCTTCAACAGTGTTGTAGTGTTCATATTGACAGATGTTACAACAGTGTTGTAGTGTTCATATTGACAGGTGTTACAACAGTGTTGTAGTGTTCATATTGACAGATGTTACAACAGTGTTGTAGTGTTCATATTGACAGGTGTTACAACAGTTTGTAGTGTTCATATTGACAGATGTTACAACAGTGTTGTAGTGTTCATATGGACAGTGTTACAACAGTGTTGTAGTGTTCATATTGACAGATGTGTTACAACAGTGTTTGTAGTGTTCATATTGACAGATGTTACAACAGTGTTGTAGTGTTCATATTGACAGAGTTACAACAGTGTTGTAGTGTTCATATTGACAGATGTTACAACAGTGTTGTAGTGTTCATATTGACAGATGTTACAACAGTGTTTTAGTGTTCATATTGACAGGTGTTACAACAGTGTTGTAGTGTTCATATTGACAGGTGTTACAACGTGTATGTAGTGTTCATATTGACAGGTGTTACAACAGTGTATGTAGTGTTCATATTGACAGGTGTTACAACAGTGTTGTAGTGTTCATATTGACAGATGTTACAACAGTGTTGTAGTGTTCATATTGACAGATGTTACAACAGTGTTGTAGTGTTCATATTGACAGATGTTACAACAGTGTTGTAGTGTTCATATTGACAGGTGTTACAACAGTGTTGTAGTGTTCATATTGACAGATGTTACAACAGTGTTGTAGTGTTCATATTGACAGGTGTTACAACAGTGTTGTAGTGTTCATATTGACAGATGTTACAACAGTGTTGTAGTGTTCATATTGACAGATGTTACAACAGTGTTGTAGTGTTCATATTGACAGATGTTACAACAGTGTTGTAGTGTTCATATTGACAGATGTTACAACAGTGTTGTAGTGTTCATATTGACAGATGTTACAACAGTGTTGTAGTGTTCATATTGACAGATGTTACAACAGTGTTGTAGTGTTCATATTGACAGATGTTACAACAGTGTTGTAGTGTTCATATTGACAGATGTTACAACAGTGTTGTAGTGTTCATATTGACATGTTACAACAGTGTGTAGTGTTCATATTGACAGATGTTACAACAGGTTGTAGTGTTTCATATGACAGGTGTTACAACAGTGTTTGTAGTGTTCATATTGACAGATGTTACAACAGTGTTGTAGTGTTCATATTGACAGATTGTTACAACAGTGTTGTAGTGTTCATTGACAGGTGTTACAACAGTGTTGTTAGTTTCATATTGACAGGTGTTACAACAGTGTTGTAGTGTTCCATATTGACAGTGTTACAACAGTGTATGTAGTGTTTCATATTGACAGAGTGTTACACAGTGTTGTAGTGTTCATATGACAGGTTGTTACAACAGTGTTGTAGTGTTCATATTGACAGATGTTTACAACAGTGTTGTAGTGTTCTATTGACAGTGTGCTAGTGTCATATTGACAGGTGCGTTACAACAGTTGTTGTCGTGTTCATAATTGACAGGATGTTACAACAGTGCTTGTAGTGTTCAATTTGACAGATGTTACCAGACAGTGTAATGTAGGTTCCTATTGACAGATGTTACAACAGTTGTTGTAGTGTTCATATTGACAGGTGGTTACAACAGTGTTGTAGAGTGTTCCTATGACAGGTGTTGTTACACACGTGTTGTAGTGTTTCATATCGACAGATGTTTACAAACAAGTTTGTAATGTAGTGTTCCATATTGACAGATGTTTCAACAGTGTTGTAGTGTTCATATTTGACAGCTGCCTACAAAGTGTTGTAGTGTTCATATTGACAGGTGTTCAAACAGTGTTGTCGTTGTTTCATATTGACAGAATGTTACACACAGTGTAATGTAGTTGTTCATATGACAGATGTTTCAAC
>NW_022262809.1:80000-120000 GCF_002021735.2 Oncorhynchus kisutch
AGTAGTGGTGGTAGTGGTGGTAGTAGTGGTGGTAGTAGTGGTGGTAGTAGTGGTGGTGGTAGTAGTGGTAGTAGTCGTGGTGGTAGTAGTGGATGTTGTAGTTGTAGTAGTAGTAATGCTGTTGATAGTAGCAGTGGTGGTAGTAGTGGTTGTAGTGGTGGTAGTAGTGGTGGTAGTAGTGGTGGTTGTAGTATTAGTGGTTGTAGTCGTGGATGTTGTAGTTGTAGTAGTAGTAATAATGCTGTTGATAGTAGCAGTGGTGGTAGTAGTGGTTGTAGTAGTAGTAGTGGTGGTAGCAGTGGTGGTAGTAGTGGTTATAGTGGTGGTAGTGGGAGTGGTGGTGGTAGTAATGGTGGTTGTAGTAGTAGTAGTGGTGGTTGTAGTAGTAGTAGTAGTGGTGGTAGTCGTGGTGGTTGTAGTAGTAGTAGTGGTGGTTGTAGTAGTAGTAGTAGTAGTGGTGGTAGTTGTGGATGTTGTAGTAGTAGTAGTAGTAATAATGCTGTTGATAGTAGCAGTGGTGGCAGTAGTGGTTGTAGTGGGAGTGGTGGTGGTAGTAATGGTAGTAGTGGTGGTAGTAGTGGTGGTTGTAGTAGTAGTGGTAGTCGTGGATGTTGTAGTTGTAGTAGTAGTAGTAATAATGCTGTTGATAGTAGCAGTGGTGGTAGTAGTGGTGATAGTGGTGGTAGTGGTAGTAGTGGTGATAGTAGTGGTGATAGTGGTGGTGGTAGTAGTTGTTGTAGTGGTGATAGTAGCAGTGGTGGTAGTAGTGGTGGTAGTGGTGATAGTAGTGGTGGTAGTAGTGGTGGTAGTAGTGGTTGTAGTGGTGGTAGTAGCAGTGGTGGTAGTAGTGGTGGTAGTCGTGGATGTTGTAGTAGTAGTAGTAGTAGTAATAATGCTGTTGATAGTAGCAGTGGTGGTAGTAGTGGTTGTAGTGGTGGTAGTGGGAGTGGTGGGTTGAGGTCAGATGAGGCTTGGCTATTTTGTTCGTCCTACTCTCACATGCACACACTTCTACTCACACAGGGCCTGTATACGTCAATAGGGACATGAGACCAGGAGGGAGTAGAGGGAAGATCAGAGATGAGAAATGGAGAGACGATGGAATGAGAGAGGGAGGGGAGGAGAGGAGTGGAGGGGAACGAGTGATGTCTGAGACAGAAAGATGAGAGAGGAACCTAAAGCTGACACTTATTAGTCAAGTGAGGGATAAGAAAAGAGAGGAGAGAAGGGAGCGAGAAGGACGGAAAGAGAGAGAAAGGGGTGGGACGAGGGACGGAGGGAGAGAGAAAGGGACAGAGGAGGGACGGAGGGAGAGAGAAAGGGATAGAGGAGGGACGGAGGGAGAGAGACAGGGACAGAGGAGGGACGGAGGGAGAGAGAAAGGGACAGAGGAGGGACGGAGTGAGAGAGAAAGGGATAGAGGAGGGACGGAGGGAGAGAGAAAGGGACAGAGGAGGGACGGAGGGAGAGAGAAAGGGATAGAGGAGGGACGGAGGGAGAGAGAAAAATATCCATTTGTGTTTAGTGAGTTCGCCAGATCAGAGGCAGTAGGGATAGAGGCAGTAGGGATAGAGACAGTAGGGATAGAGGCAGTAGGGATAGAGGCAGTAGGGATAGAGGCATAGGATAGGCAGTAGGGATAGAGGCAGTAGGGATAGAGGCAGTAGGGATAGAGGCAGTAGGGATAGAGGCAGTAGGGATAGAGGCAGTAGGGATAGAGGCAGTAGGGATAGAGGCAGTAGGGATGGCCAGGGATGTTCTCTTGATAAGTGCTTGAATTTGACAATTTTCATCTCCTGATGTAACTAGTCCTGTTAGGTGTCAGGGAAAATGTATGGAGTAAAAGTACATTATTTTCTTTGGTAATGTAGTGAAGTATAAGTAAAAGTAGTCAAAAATATAAATTGTTTTATAAAGTACAGATATCCCCAAAAATGACTTAACTTCTCTGGGATATGTGGGATGGTAGCATCCCACCTCGCAACAGCCAGTGAAATTGCAGGGCGCCAAATTCAAAAGAACATATATCCCATAATAAAAATTCCTCAAGATATATAAGTGTTTTACACCATTTTAAAGATAAACTTCTGTCGGGGAGATATATCACTGTTATGTAGAGAAGATCTATCACTAATCTGTAGGGGAGATCTATCACTAATCTGTATGGGAGATCTATCACTAATCTGTAGGGGAGATCTATCACTAAACTGTAGGGGAGATCTATCACTAATCTGCAGGGGAGACCTATCACTAATCTGTAGGGGAGATCTATCACTAATCTGTAGGAGAGATCCATCACTGTTCTGTAGGGGAGACCTATCACTAATCTGTAGGGGAGATTGTTGAATTTATTATGGATAAATGACTAAACAATATCCCCATTTTAAATAGAATTGTAACTAAGTAAACTTATACTCTGTTTTATAAGTGATTAACAATATGAGTTCATAAGAAGGGATTGTGTGACATGACAAGGAGTAATAAAAAGTTAATGAACACCATTCCAACTAGGCAGAAACTAATGGGTTGGGGACTGTGTAAACACATAAGGTCGTTAGCCTATGGTTGACCCTACTGAAACTTAGCTCTGGGGTTTTTAGATAAGGCAGTGAGTGCATTCCTAGGTTTTCTGTTAATTCAAACTGTCAGTTCAGTGGTGATCGATTATGTTGAGGGGTCAAAAGTTATCTGGGAGTGTGTTAGTAAATTAGAATGAACTTTTCACCTTACTTTGTCCCGGTCGAGAGGAGGGGATTCTGTTAAAGCAATGAAATGATGTCATGATCTGTATATAAACTGCTGCACGTGATTAAGTGGGAGCGCGCTCCGAGAATAAATTCTATTACCTATTATTGAAAGACTGGTCCTATTTTATGCAAACACGAAATCTTACAAATTCTCATAAAATAGATTAATTCTCATAAAATAGATTAAGGGCTTTCAATTGATGAAAGCACATTGGCATAATTAAATTACAGTAACAGAGATCTATCACTAATCTGCAGGGGAGATCTATCACTAATCTACAGGGGAGATCTATGACTGTTATGTAGGGGAGATCTATCACTAATCTGTAGGGGAGATCTATCACTAATCTGCAGGGGAGATCTATCACTAATCTGTAGGGGAGATCTATCACTAATCTGCAGGGGAGATCTATCACTGTTATGTAGGGGAGATCTATCACTAATCTGTAGGGGAGATCTATCACTAATCTGTAGGGGAGATCTATCACTAATCTGTAGGGGAGATCTATCACTAATCTGCAGGGGAGATCTATCACTGTTATGTAGGGGAGATCTATCACTAATCTGTAGGGGAGATCTATCACTAATCTGTAGGGGAGATCTATCACTAATCTGTAGGGGAGATCTATCACTGTTATGTAGGGGAGATCTATCACTAATCTGTAGGGGAGATCTATCACTAATCTGTAGGGGAGATCTATCACTGTTATGTAGGGGAGATCTATCACTAATCTGTAGGGGAGATCTATCACTAATCTGTATGGGAGATTTATCACTAATCTGTAGGGGAGATCTATCACTAATATGCAGGGGAGACCTATCACTAATCTGCAGGGAAGATCTATCACTAATCTGTAGGGGAGATCTATCACTAATCTGTAGGGGAGATCTATCACTGATCTGTAGGGGAGATCTATCACTAATCTGTTGGGGAGATCTATCACTAATCTGTCGGGGAGATCTATCACTAATCTGTAGGGGAGACCTATCACTAATCTGTAGGGGAGACCTATCACTGATCTGTAGGGGAGATCTATCACTAATCTGTAGGGGAGACTCTATCACAAATCTGTAGGGGAGATCTATCACTAACCTGCAGGGGAGACCTATCACTAATCTGTATGGGAGATCTATCACTAATCTGCAGGGGAGACCTATCACTAATCTGTAGGGGAGACCTATCACTAATCTGTATGGGAGATCTATCACTAATCTGCAGGGGAGACCTATCACTAATCTGTATGGGAGATCTATCACTAATCTGCAGGGGAGACCTATCACTAATCTGTATGGGAGATCTATCTATACGATCTATCTATCATCTGTAGGGGATGGGGAGTGTAGGGTGATGATTTGCTTGGGCTGAGAGGTTGGATTATTCAAATGTAATGTTCTCATATAAAACACCTTATCCTCTATCCAATCAAGCTCCCTGTCTGGAAGGTTACCTGCTTTGGTCCACATCAATATTCCATAAGCCCCTAGGGGTATAGCTAATAACAGCATAGTCTCAGCACTGTCAACAATCCACAAACACTATAATCTGATGTCATAGACTCAGCACTGTCTAGTAACACTCTATAAACCCAACAATCTGATGTCATAGACTCAGCACTGTCTAGTAACACTCTACAAACCCAACAATCTGATGTCATAGACTCAGCACTGTCTAGTAACACTCTACAAACCCAACAATCTGATGTCATATTCTCAGCACTGTCTAGTAACACTCTACAAACCCAACAATCTGATGTCATATTCTCAGCACTGTCTAGTAACACTCTACAAACCCAACAATCTGATGTCATAGACTCAGCACTGTCTAGTAACACTCTACAAACCCAACAATCTGATGTCATAGACTCAGCACTGTCTAGTAACACTCTACAAACCCAACAATCTGATGTCATAGACTCAGCACTGTCTAGTAACACTCTATAAACCCAACAATCTGATGTCATAGACTCAGCACTGTCTAGTAACACTCTATAATTTATTTATTTATTTATTTACCTTTATTTAACCAGGTAGGCAGGTTGAGAACAAGTTCTCATTTACAATTGCGACCTGGCCAAGATAAAGCAAAGCAGTTCGACAGATAAAACGACACAGAGTTACACATGGAGTAAAACAAACATACAATCTATAATGCAGTATAACATGTCTATATACAATGTGAGCAAATGAGGTGAGAAGGGAGGTAAAGGCAAAAAAGGCCATGATGGCAAAGTAAATACAATATAGCAAGTAAAATACTGGAATGGTAGTTTTGCAATGGAAGAATGTGCAAAGTAGAAATAAAAATAATGGGGTGCAAAGGAGCAAAATAAATAAATAAATTAAAATTAAATACAGTTGGGAAAGAGGTAGTTGTTTGGGCTAAATTATAGGTGGGCTATGTACAGGTGCAGTAATCTGTGAGCTGCTCTGACAGTTGGTGCTTAAAGCTAGTGAGGGAGATAAGTGTTTCCAGTTTCAGAGATTTTTGTAGTTCGTTCCAGTCATTGGCAGCAGAGAACTGGAAGGAGAGGCGGCCAAAGAAAGAATTGGTTTTGGGGGTGACTAGAGAGATATACCTGCTGGAGCATGTGCTACAGGTGGGAGATGCTATGGTGACCAGCGAGCTGAGATAAGGGGGGACTTTACCTAGCAGGGTCTTGTAGATGACATGGAGCCAGTGGGTTTGGCGACGAGTATGAAGCGAGGGCCAGCCAACGAGAGCGTACAGGTCGCAATGGTGGGTAGTATATGGGGCTTTGGTGATAAAACGGATTGCACTGTGATAGACTGCATCCAATTTGTTGAGTAGGGTATTGGAGGCTATTTTGTAAATGACATCGCCAAAGTCGAGGATTGGTAGGATGGTCAGTTTTACAAGGGTATGTTTGGCAGCATGAGTGAAGGATGCTTTGTTGCGAAATAGGAAGCCAATTCTAGATTTAACTTTGGATTGGAGATGTTTGATATGGGTCTGGAAGGAGAGTTTACAGTCTATCCAGACACCTAAGTATTTGTAGTTGTCCACGTATTCTAAGTCAGAGCCGTCCAGAGTAGTGATGTTGGACAGGCGGGTAGGTGCAGGTAGCGATCGGTTGAAGAGCATGCATTTAGTTTTACTTGTATTTAAGAGCAATTGGAGGCCACGGAAGGAGAGTTGTATGGCATTGAAGCTTGCCTGGAGGGCAACTACAACCCAACAATCTGATGTCATATTCTCAGCACTGTCTAGTAACACTCTACAAACCCAACAATCTGATGTCATATTCTCAACACTGTCTAGTAACACTCTACAAACATAAAATGTGGGAGCTCCCTTAACAGTCGGACCAGGTTCCTTTTGTGAGGGAAAATTGTATTTGTCTGAAGAGATTAGCCTTGAATTGTATGCAGCATCTCCTCTCACTCGTTCTTGGTCTGAGCAGGTAACTGTGACCTCCTCCTCAGACCAATTGGCAGTACACCCATAACGTTGTACTGGGAACCAAAAGGGAAAAACTCAGTTTCAAGGTCTTAGCTTGTAGAGAAGAAGCCTCGTGAGGAATTGGTGAGGTCACATGCAGGAACCAAACGTTAATGATGAATAATGAATCATGTAAATCATGCAAATATAGCTGTATATAAGAGAACTAACAGGACTGCCCCGGGGGAGCTCCTGATCGTCATGTCTACTATGGGGCATTAAGTTTGTTAGAACCTCTCCAGCTTGCTGATAATAAAGAATGATTCATTTAAGTTTGACTTTGAGCCCCTGGTGGTAAAATTTCCATTAACATTTCTACTCTGTAGTACTACAGAGTCCCACTAACTGCTCTCCTAAGGCACATGGCTCAGGAAGCATTTTTAAAGGGAAAGATACAAAATCATTGTTAAACTCATCAGAAAACTTGGTAGTGGACATTCCATCAGTCTTGGAAGAGAAAGTAAACATGTACCTCGTTTTCACTATGCTACATCTGTAACGGCGTTCTTCGTTTGTCGAAAGAGAGTCGGACCGAAATGGAGCGTGGTGGTTAATCATGTCTTTAATGAAACTAATGACGATACATGAAATAACTTATAAATACAAAAAACAACAAACGGAACGTGAAAACCTAATACAGCCTATCTGGTGAACACTACACAGAGACAGGAACAATCACCCACAAAATACTAAGTGAAACCCCGGCTACCTAAATATGGTTCCCAATCAGAGACAACGAAAATCACCTGACTCTGATTGAGAACCGCCTCAGGCAGCCAAACCTATGCTACACCCCTACTCAGCCGCAATCCCAATGCCCAAAAAAAACCAATACGAAATACAACATTTAAACCCATGTCACACCCTGGCCTGACCAAATATATAATGACAACACAAAATACTATGACCAAGGTGTGACAACATCTTAATCCGGCTTAAAATTAAAATAAAAAAATCTGAATCTTAATTATTCCTGAGAACGCAATATTCAATACTATTATTCCTATAAATACCAACTTCCCCTTTTTCAATGGAGCTTACTGCATTTTGGGCAGGAAGCCTTGATTAAACGCGTAAACATAATCCTACTGGTGACCCATCAGGTGATACAGGGTCCCATTAAGCACTATAGACACCTTCTAAAGTAAACAATCCCAGAGCTCCTCTCTTTGTAACCTTCTCACCTAGACCTGTTACATTGAGCTCCTCTCTTTGTAACCTTCTCATCTAGACCTGTTACATTGAGCTCCTCTCTTTGTAACCTTCTCATCTAGACCTTTGTATTGAGCTCCTCTCTTTGTAACCTTCTCATCTAGACCTGTTACATTGAGCTCCTCTCTTTGTAACCTTCTCATCTAGACCTGTTGTATTGAGCTCCTCTCTTTGTAACCTTCTCATCTAGACCTGTTACATTCATGTATGTCTTGTGTTCTGTACTTTCTGTCTCTGGGACATCAACTGGTCAATAATATGAAAGCTGGTTTTTAGCAAATCTGCAAGGGCCTTCAAAAAGTTGATGCCGGTGTAACGGTTGTCTTCGTCCTCCTCCGACGAGGAGTATGAAATGTCGGACCAATGCGCAGCGTGGTTGATGAGTATGAAATGTCGGACCAATGCGCAGCGTGGTTGATGTGTTCATGATGTAACTGAACAACAAATGAATAACTGAACAACAAAATAACGTGAAAATAAACGAAAACCCGAAACAGTCCTGTAAGGTGCGTTATAACACTAAAACAGAAAATAAAATCTAAACACAGGAGGGAAAAGGCTGCCTAAGTATGATTCTCACTCAGAGACAACGAATGACACCTGCCTCTGATTGAGAACCATACCAGGCCAAACACAAAACCTCAACCTAGAAAAAAGAACATAGACTGCCCTCCCCAACTCACGCCCTGACCAACCTAAAACAAAGACATGACAAAAAAACTAAGGTCAGAACGTGACAGCCGACTTATCAGAGCTTTATTTATTTATTCTTCATAGCCCTGGTACTAAAAACATTGATTTGGATCTACTTTAATTAGGGACAGTGTTCCGCATAATTTTTGTTTATTTTTATTCACACTATCAAATTGAGAAGTAATCATTGGAAATCGTCAAAAAAAACGTGTGTTATTCAACTATTCATTGTCTCACTGTGTCCCTTACAGGCTGAGTTCAAAGGGTCCCACTCACTTTCACTGGAGGCTTATCTATGGGCCCACTGGAGGCTTATCTATGGGCCCACTGGAGGCGTATCTATGGGCCCACTGGAGGCTTATCTATGTGCCCACTGGAGGCTTATCTATGGGCCCACTGGAGGCGTATCTATGGGCCCACTGTAGGCTTATCTATGTGCCCACTGGAGGCTTATCTATGGGCCCACTGGAAGCTTATCTATGGGCCCACTGGAGGCTTATCTATGGGCCCACTGGAGGCGTATCTATGGGCCCACTGGAGGCTTATCAATGGGTCCACTGGAGGCTTATCTATGGGCCCACTGGCAGCTTATCTATGGGCCCACTGGAGGCTTATCTATGGGCCCACGGGAAGCTTATCTATGGGCCCACTGGAGGCTTATCTATGGGCCCACTGGAGGCGTATCTATGGGCCCACTGGAGGCTTATCTATGGGCCCACTGGAGGCTTATCTATGGGCCCACTGGAGGCGTATCTATGGGCCAACTGGAGGCTTATCAATGGGTCCACTGGAGGCTTATCTATGGGCCCACTGGAGGCTTATCTATGGGCCCACGGGAAGCTTATCTATGGGCCCACTGGAGGCTTATCTATGGGCCCACTGGAGGCGTATCTATGGGCCCACTGGAGGCTTATCTATGGGCCCACTGGAGGCTTATCTATGGGCCCACTGGAGGCGTATCTATGGGCCCACTGGAGGCTTATCAATGGGTCCACTGGAGGCTTATCTATGGGCCCACTGGAGGCTTATCTATGGGCCCACCGGAGGCGTATCTATGGGCCCACTGGAGGCTTATCTATGTGCCCACTGGAGGCTTATCTATGGGCCCACTGGAGGCGTATCTATGGGCCCACTGTAGGCTTATCTATGTGCCCACTGGAGGCTTATCTATGGGCCCACTGGAAGCTTATCTATGGGCCCACTGGAGGCTTATCTATGGGCCCACTGGAGGCGTATCTATGGGCCCACTGGAGGCTTATCAATGGGTCCACTGGAGGCTTATCTATGGGCCCACTGGCAGCTTATCTATGGGCCCACTGGAGGCTTATCTATGGGCCCACGGGAAGCTTATCTATGGGCCCACTGGAGGCTTATCTATGGGCCCACTGGAGGCGTATCTATGGGCCCACTGGAGGCTTATCTATGGGCCCACTGGAGGCTTATCTATGGGCCCACTGGCAGCTTATCTATGGGCCCACTGGAGGCTTATCTATGGGCCCACGGGAAGCTTATCTATGGGCCCACTGGAGGCGTATCTATGGGCCCACTGGAGGCTTATCTATGGGCCCACTGGAGGCTTATCTATGGGCCCACTGGAGGCTTATCTATGGGCCCACTGGAGGCTTATCTATTTGTCCACTGGAGGCTTATCAATGGGCCCACTGGAGGCTTATATATGGGCCCACTGGAAGCTTATCTATGGGCCCACTGGATGCTTATCTATGGGCCCAATGGAGGCTTATCTATGGGCCCACTGGATGCTTATCTATGGGTAAACTGGAGGCTTATCTATTTGTCCACAGGAGGCTTATCTATGGGCCCACTGGAGGCTTATCTATGGGCCCACTGGAGGCTTATCTTTAACCCAAACACCAGATGGCAGCCTCTAGTTTAATATCAGTCCCAATGCTCAATCCCTCTGCTCTTCTTGTGACCTTGTATTGAAACCTTTACTTCTTCAAATTACTAAGAAATTGCATTTTTAGAGTGCTATCTGAAAACCATAAATAGCATCAAATCAAATCAAATGTTATTTGTCACATACACATGGTTAGCAGATGTTAACGCGAGTGCAGCGAAATGCTTGTGCTTCTAGTTCCGGCAATGCAGTAATAACCAACGAGTAATCTAACCTAACAATTCCAAAACTACTACTTTATACACACAAGTGTAAAGGGATACAGAATATGTACGTAAAGATATATGAATGAGTGATGGTACAGAACGGCATAGGCAAGATGCAGTAGATGGTATCGAGTACAGTATATACATATGAGATGAGTAATGTAGGGTATGTAAACAAAGTGGCATAGTTTAAAGTGGCTAGTGATACATGTATTACATAAAGATGCAGTAGATGATATAGATTACAGTACATACATATACATATGAGATTTTTTTTAATTTTTTTTTTATTTCACCTTTATTTAACCAGGTAGGCTAGTTGAGAACAAGTTCTCATTTGCAACTGCGACCTGGCCAAGATAAAGCATAGCAGTGTGAGCATACAACAAAGAGTTACACATGGAGTGAACAATTAACAAGTCAATAACACAGTAGAAAACGAAGGGGGGGTCTATATACAATGTGTGCAAAAGGCATGAGGAGGTAGGCAAATAATTACAATTTTGCAGATTAACACTGGAGTGATAAAAGATCAGATGGTCATGTACAGGTAGAGATATTGGTGTGCAGAAGAGCAGAAAAGTAAATAAATAAAAACAGTACGGGGATGAGGTAGGTGAAAAGGGTGGGCTATTTACCAATAGACTATGTACAGCTGCAGCGATCGGTTAGCTGCTCAGATAGCTGATGTTTGAAGTTGGTGAGGGAGATAAAAGTCTCCAACTTCAGCGATTTTTGCAATTCGTTCCAGTCACAGGCAGCAGAGTACTGGAACGAAAGGCGGCCAAATGAGGTGTTGGCTTTAGGGATGATCAGTGAGATACACCTGCTGGAGCGCGTGCTACGGATGGGTGTTGCCATCGTGACCAGTGAGCTGAGATAAGGCGGAGCTTTACCTAGCATAGACTTGTAGATGACCTGGAGCCAGTGGGTCTGGCGACGAATATGTAGCGAGGGCCAGCCGACTAGAGCATACAAGTCGCAGTGGTGGGTAGTATAAGGTGCTTTAGTGACAAAACGGATGGCACTGTGATAGACTGCATCCAGTTTGCTGAGTAGAGTGTTGGAAGCCATTTTGTAGATGACATCGCCGAAGTCGAGGATCGGTAGGATAGTCAGTTTTACTAGGGTAAGCTTGGCGGCTTGAGTGAAGGAGACTTTGTTGCGGAATAGAAAGATGTGAGAGATGAGTAATGTAGGGTATGTAAACATTATATTAAGTAGCATAGTTTAAAGTGGCTAGTGATACATGATTTACATAAAGATGCAGTAGATGATATTGAGTACAGTATATACACATGAGATGAGTAATGTAGGGTGTGTAAGCAAAGTGTCATAGTGGCTATGAGATACATGTATATACATATTACCATTCACATACTGTCAACACTAATTCAATTTGACATCAACTGATAGACCATGTGTCACGCATTGATCTGTTTTCACCTGTCCTTGTGCTTGTCTCCACCCCCCTCCAGGTGTCACCCATCTTCCCCACATATCCCCTGGGTATTTATACCTGTGTTTTCTGTCTGCCTGTGCCAGTTCGTCTTGTTTGTTCAAGTCAACCAGTGTTTTCTCATTCCTGTTTTTCCCCAGTCTCTCTTTTTCTCGTCCTCCTGACCACTCTGCCTGTCCCTGACTCTGAGCCCCCCACCTACCTGACCACTCTGCCTGTCCCTGACTCTGAGCCCGCCTGCCTGACAACTCTGCCTGTCCTGGCTCTGAGCCCCCCACCTACCTCACCACTCTGTCCTGTCCTGACTCTGAGCCCCCCACCTACCTGACTACTCTGCCTGTCCCTGACTCTGAGCCCGCCTACCTGACCACTCTGCCTGCCCCTGTCCTGACTCTGAGCCCGCCTACCTGACCACTCTGCCTGTCCTGACTCTGAGCCTGCCTACCTGACCACTCTGCCTGCCCCTGTCCCTGACTCTGAGCCCGCCTACCTGACCACTCTGCCTGTCCCTGACTCTGAGCCCCCCTCCTACCTGAACACTCTGCCTGTCCCTGACTCTGAGCCCCCCACCTACCTGACCACTCTGCCTGTCCCTGACTCTGAGCCCGCCTACCTGACCACTCTGCCTGTCCTGACTCTGAGCCCGCCTACCTGACTACTCTGCCTGTCCCTGACTCTGAGCCCGCCTACCTGCCCACTCTGCCTGCCCCTGTCCTGACTCTGAGCCTGCCTACCTGACCACTCTGCCTGTCCTGACTCTGAGCCCTCCTACCTGCCCACTCTGCCTGCCCGTCCTGACTCTGAGCCTGCCTACCTGACCACTCTGCCTGTCCTGACTCTGAGCCCTCCTACCTGACCACTCTGCCTGTCCTGACTCTGAGCCCTCCTACCTGACCACTCTGCCTGCCCCTGACTCTGAGCCCCCCTCCTACCTGACCACTCTGCCTGTCCTGACTCTGAGCCCTCCTACCTGACCACTCTGCCTGTCCCTGACTCTGAGCCCCCCTCCTACCTGACCACTCTGCCTGTCCTGACTCTGAGCCCCCCTCCTACCGGACCACTCTGCCTGTCCTGACTGAGCCCGCCTACCTGACTACTCTGCCTGTCGTCCTGTACCTTTGCCGCCACTCTGGATGATCGACTCCTGCCTGCCTTGACCTGTCGTTTGCCTGCCCCTGTTGTTAAAATAAACATTGTTACTTCAACACAGTCTGCACTCGGGTCTTACCTGAAACCTGAAACCACGAGTTCCATGAATCTTTCCACTTTACCTTCTTATCACTGGCTTTGTTACTTTCACTAGTCTCCATATCTGTTTCCTTCAACTCAAACCCTTCTACTCTTTCCAATAGGAAATACCCTCTCAATCACTACTGCTAATACACACACTCTCTAACTATGTTTAATGGCTGTTGGAAGGAGAGGACCAAGATGCTGCGTGGTACGTGTTCATGATTTTTATTTGACTGAACACTAAAACACAAAACATAAATAAATGAAACCGAAACAGTCCTGTAAGATGCACAAAAAAAAACACTAAACAGAAATTAACTACCCACAAGACACAGGTGGGAAAGGCTACCTAAGTATGGTTCTCAATCAGAGACAACGATAGACAGCTGCCTCTGGTTGAGAACCACACCCGGCCAAACACACAGAAATAGAAAACATAGAACACAAAAACATAGAATGCCCACCCCAATTCACGCACTGACCAAACCAAAATAGAGACATGAAAAGGATCTCTAAGGTCAGGGCGTGACAATGTTCTGCTTTTACCCCAATTGAAAGGTTTAAAAACAAACAAAACGAACATGATAACATCTGTTCACCAGGAGGCAATTGTCCCCTTTTACTTTCTCCTCATTGGAAGGCGTTGTTTGTATTTGTGATGGCTTTCTTCTGTGGACGAAGGAGAGGACCAAAGCGCAGCGTAGTTAGTGTTCATCATGTTTAATAAAGACAAAAAATGTGAACACTACAAAATACAAAACAACAAATGCGAAAAAACCAAAACAGTTCTGTCTAGTGCAGACACACGAAGACAGAAGACAACCACCCACAAAAACCCAACACAAAACAGGCTACCTAAGTATGGTTCCCAATCAGAGACAATGACTAACACCTGCCTCTGATTGAGAACCATATCAGGCCAAACATAGAAACGGGAAAACTAGACACACAACATAGAATGCCCACTCAGCTCACGTCCTGACCAACACTAAAACAAAGAAAACACAACAGAACTATGGTCAGAACGTGACAGTATTTTAGTCTACCCTAATAATGTTACTGTACATATTTATTAACAACTTCCGTTGGATATTCACTTCCTGCTTCACACTCATTAATTAAATGTTTATTATTTTGAGATTAATTATGTAATGCGGCAAAATTATTTAAAAAAACATTGGCCAATTCAGAAGGGGAGGGATACATGTTGGAGGGAAATTCCTTTTTAAGGTAATGTAGCTCTTGAGACTAGAGTTTCTTTCTAGGATCAACATTCATTATAACTGGGCTAGCACTGCCTATCAGCCCACTGTCATTGCAGTGCTCTGTCCATAATGAGTCTGGCACCTGAGACAGAATGGACAGAATAGACAGAGCCAGTTTCCCACTCTGTCTCGGGGAGTGGTCACATTTTGCCCTACTCACAAATTGGTTATGAACTTCGTTGTTGGGGATATCAATGAAAACTCCATCTGCAGTGCTATATATTGAAGCATTAAGTTAAGTTAACCAATCTCTACCTAGCAAGTTAAACGGTTGAGTAGGTGAAGACAAATAATAATAATGATGTTCAACATTCGTTGGTCCTATTGAACCCAACAGTATACCATACTGGCCATACTGTATACCATACTATACCATACTGGCCATACTGTATACCATACTATACCATACTGGCCATACTGTATACCATACTATACCATACTGGCCATACTGTATACCATACTATACCATACTGGCCATACTGTATACCATACTATACCATACTGGCCATACTGTATACCATACTATACCATACTGGCCATACTGTATACCATACTATACCATACTGGCCATACTGTATACCATACTATACCATACTGGCCATACTGTATACCATACTATACCATACTGGCCATACTGTATACCATACTATACCATACTGGCCATACTGTATACCATACTATACCATACTGGCCATACTGTATACCATACTATACCATACTGGCCATACTGTATACCATACTATACCATACTGGCCATACTGTATACCATACTATACCATACTGGCCATACTGTATACCATACTATACCATACTGGCCATACTGTATACCATACTATACCATACTGGCCATACTGTATACCATACTATACCATACTGGCCATACTGTATACCATACTATACCATACTGGCCATACTGTATACCATACTATACCATACTGGCCATACTGTATACCATACTATACCATACTGGCCATACTGTATACCATACTATACCATACTGGCCCAACAATATTATATACTGGCCCAACAGTATTCTATACTGACCCAACAGTATTCTATACTGACCCAACAGTATACCATACTGGCCCAACAATATTATATACTGGCCCAACAGTATTCTATACTGACCCAACAGTATTCTATACTGGCCCAACAGTATATCATACTGGCCATACTGTATACCATACTATACCATACTGGCCATACTGTATACCATACTATACCATACTGGCCATACTGTATACCATACTATACCATACTGGCCATACTGTATACCATACTATACCATACTGGCCCAACAGTATTATATACTGGCCCAACAGTATTCTATACTGACCCAACAGTATTCTATACTGGCCCAACAGTATACCATACTGGCCATACTGTATACCATACTATACCATACTGGCCCAACAATATTATATACTGGCCCAACAGTATTCTATACTGACCCAACAGTATTCTATACTGGCCCAACAGTATTCTATACTGACCCAACAGTATTCTATACTGACCCAACAGTATTCTATACTGACCCAACAGTATTCCATACTGACCCAACAGTATTCTATACTGGCCCAACAGTATACCACACTGACCCAACAGTATTCTATACTGGCCCAACAGTATACCACACTGACCCAACATTATTCTATACTGGCCCAACAGTATACCACACTGACCCAACAGTATTCTATACTGACCCAACAGTATTCTATACTGGCCCAACAGTATTCTATACTTGCCCAACAGTATTCTATACTGACCCAACAGTATTCTATACTGACCCAACAGTATTCTATACTGGCCCAACAGTATTCTATACTGACCCAACAGTATTATATACTGACCCAACAGTATTCTATACTGGCCCAACAGTATTCTATACTGACCCAACAGTATTCTATACTGACCCAACAGTATTCTATACTGACCCAACAGTATTCTATACTGACCCAACAGTATTCTATACTGGCCCAACAGTATTCTATACTGACCCAACAGTATTCTATACTGACCCAACAGTATTCTATACTGGCCCAACAGTATTCTATACTGGCCCAACAGTATTCTATACTGACCCAACAGTATTCTATACTGACCCAACAGTATTCTATACTGGCCCAACAGTATTCTATACTGACCCAACAGTATTCTATACTGACCCAACAGTATTCTATACTGACCCAACAGTATTCTATACTGGCCCAACAGTATTCTATACTGACCCAACAGTGTTCTATACTGGCCCAACAGTATTCTATACTGACCCAACAGTATTCTATACTGACCCAACAGTATTCTATACTGGCCCAACAGTATTCTATACTGACCCAACAGTATTCTATACTGACCCAACAGTATTCCTCACTGACCCAACAGTATTCTATACTGGCCCAACAGTATACCACACTGACCCAACAGTATTCTATACTGGCCCAACAGTATTCTATACTGACCCAACAGTATTCTATACTGACCCAACAGTATTCTATACTGACCCAACAGTATTCTATACTGGCCCAACAGTATTCTATACTGACCCAACAGTATTATATACTGACCCAACAGTATTCTATACTGACCCAACAGTATTCTATACTGACCCAACAGTATTCTATACTGACCCAACAGTATTCTATACTGACCCAACAGTATTCTATACTGACCCAACAGTATTCCACACTGACCCAACAGTATTCCACACTGACCCAACAGTATTCTATACTGACCCAACAGTATTCCACACTGACCCAACAGTATTCTATACTGACCCAACAGTATTCTATACTGACCCAACAGTATTCCACACTGACCCAACAGTATACCACACTGACCCAACAGTATTCCACACTGACCCAACAGTATTCCACACTGACCCAACAGTATTCCACACTGACCCAACAGTATTCCACACTGACCCAACAGTATTCCACACTGACCCAACAGTATTCCTCACTGACCCAACAGTATTCTATACTGACCCAACAGTATTCCTCACTGACCCAACAGTATTCTATACTGACCCAACAGTATTCTATACTGACCCAACAGTATTCCACACTGACCCAACAGTATTCCACACTGACCCAACAGTATTCCACACTGACCCAACAGTATTCTATACTGACCCAACAGTATTCTATACTGACCCAACAGTATTCCACACTGACCCAACAGTATTCCACACTGACCCAACAGTATTCTATACTGACCCAACAGTATTCTATACTGACCCAACAGTATTCCACACTGACCCAACAGTATTCCACACTGACCCAACAGTATTCTATACTGACCCAACAGTATTCTATACTGACCCAACAGTATTCCACACTGACCCAACAGTATTCCACACTGACCCAACAGTATTCCTCACTGACCCAAAAGTATTCCACACTGACCCAACAGTATTCTATACTGACCCAACAGTATTCCTCACTGACCCAACAGTATTCCACACTGACCCAACAGTATTCCACACTGACCCAACAGTATTCCACACTGACCCAACAGTATTCCTCACTGACCCAACAGTATTCCACACTGACCCAACAGTATTCTACACTGACCCAACAGTATTCCACACTGACCCAACAGTATTCCACACTGACCCAACAGTATTCTATACTGACCCAACAGTATTCCACACTGACCCAACAGTATTCCACACTGACCCAACAGTATTCCACACTGACCCAACAGTATTCCACACTGACCCAACAGTATTCCACACTGACCCAACAGTATTCCACACTGACCCAACAGTATTCCACACTGACCCAACAGTATTATATACTGGCCCAACAGTATTCTATACTGACCCAACAGTATTCCACACTGACCCAACAGTATTCCACACTGACCCAACAGTATTCCACACTGACCCAACAGTATTCCACACTGACCCAACAGTATTATATACTGGCCCAACAGTATTCTATACTGACCCAACAGTATTCCACACTGACCCAACAGTATTCCACACTGACCCAACAGTATTCCACACTGACCCAACAGTATTCTATACTGACCCAACAGTATTCCTCACTGACCCAACAGTATTCCTCACTGACCCAACAGTATTCCACACTGACCCAACAGTATTCCTCACTGACCCAACAGTATTCCACACTGACCCAACAGTATTCCACACTGACCCAACAGTATTCACCTGCAGGTGTAGAGAAACCATGCCCTATTGATTTACTGAAACAGTATGTTCACTTGCTTGTAGGAAAACCAATATCTACTATTAGAGACACTCCTGTGCTCCCATTGATCAATGTTAACCGGACAGATTCATTATTATAGGAAAATAGTTCTGCCCCATTCAACTCCCAAATTCTGAGGATGAGGAGGGCAAGAGATCTTTCACCATTAAGGTTCGGCTGAAAATAAGACCCCCAGAGAGATTTTTAAACAAGGTATCTTACCTTCTTGTGGCCAGAAGGATATTTTTAATTTATTTTACCTTTATTTAACTAGGCAAGTCAGTTTAGAACTAATTCTTATTTTCAATGAAGGCCTAGGAACAGTGGGTTAACTGCCTGACCTTGTCAGCTCGGGGATTTGAACTTGCAACATTCCGGTTACTAGTCCCATAGACCAGTGTCTCTCTCTCTCTCTCTCTCTCTCTCTCTCTCTCTCTCTGTCTCTCTCTCTCTCTTTCTCTCTCTCTTTCTCTCCCTCTCCCTCTCTCTCTCTCTCTCTCTCCCTCTCTCTCTCTCTCTCTCTCCCTCTCTCTCTCTGATCATCGTTGTGAACCAGAAGTCTCTACCAGTAGGTGTTCCATCTCAGCTACAGTTGGTTTCTCTCTATAAAACATGAGACAGTCTGGTTACTATGACTTTAGACAGCCCACACACAGCCTGTCTTAGTTTGCCTCAACTCCTCATCCTGTTGTCGTCCTCTCCACTCCCTGTGGAATGAACCACACAGCCTGTCTTAGTTTGCCTCAACTCCTCATCCTGTTGTCGTCCTCTCCACTCCCTGTGGAATGAACCACACAGCCTGTCTTAGTTTGCCTCAACTCCTCATCCTGTTGTCGTCCTCTCCACTCCCCGTGGAGTGAACCACACAGCCTGTCTTAGTTTGCCTCAACTCCTCATCCTGTTGTTGTCCTCTCCACTCCCTGTGGAATGAACCACACAACAGGACCAAACTATGGACCCTCTTCTTCTTCTAAATGAAAAGTGTGACTTGTTGGTTAGATCATGACATTATCTATGGCTGGTTATTACACGACCGTCTTATCTATGGCTGGTTAGATCATGTCCTTCTTATCTATGGCTGGTTATACATGACCTTCTTATCTATGGCTGGTTATTACATGACCTTCTTATCTATGGCTGGTTATTACATGACCTTCTTATCTATGGCTGGTTAGATCATTACCTTTATATATGGCTGGTTAGATCATGTTCTTCTTATCTATGGCTGGTTAGAAAACAACCTTCTTATCTATGGCTGGTTAGAACATGACCTTCTTATCTATGGCTGGTTAGATCATGTCCTTCTTATCTATGGCTGGTTAGATCATGTTCTTCTTATCTATGGCTGGTTAGAAAACAACCTTCTTATCTATGGCTGGTTAGAACATGACCTTCTTATCTATGGCTGGTTAGATCATGTTCTTCTTATCTATGGCTGGTTAGATCATGTTCTTCTTATCTATGGCTGGTTAGAAAATGACCTTCTTATCTATGACTGGTTAGATCATGTCCTTCTTATCTATGGCTGGTTAGATAATGTCCTTCTTATCTATGGCTGGTTAGATCATGTTCTTCTTATCTATGGCTGGTTAGAACACAACCTTCTTATCTATGGCTGGTTAGATCATGTTCTTCTTATCTATGGCTGGTTAGATCATGTTCTTCTTATCTATGGCTGGTTAGAACACAACCTTCTTATCTATGGCTGGTTAGATCATGACCTTCTTATCTATGGCTGGTTAGATGATCATGACCTTCTTATCTATGGCTGGTTAGATCATGACCTTCTTATCTATGGCGGGTTAGATGATCGTGCCCTTCTTATCTATGGCTGGTTAGATCATGACCTTCTTATCTATGGCTGGTTAGATCATGACTTTCTTATCTACGGCTGGTTAGAACATGACCTTCTTATCTATGGCTGGTTAGATGATCATGGCCTTCTTATCTATGGCTGGTTGGATCATGACCTTCTTATCTATGGCTGGTTAGATGATCATGACCTTTTTATCTATGGCTGGTTAGATCAGGACCTTCTTATCTATGGCTGGTTAGATCATGACTTTCTTATCTATGGCTGGTTAGATCATGACTTTCTTATCTATGGCTGGTTAGAAGATTACCTTTTTATCTATGGCTGGTTAGATCATGTCCTTCTTATCTATGGCTGGTTAGATCATGACCTTCTTATCTATGGCTGGTCAGAACACAACCTTCTCATCTATGGCTGGTTAGATCATGTCCTTCTTATCTATGGCTGGTTATAACATGACCTTCTTATCTATGGCTGGTTATAACATGTCCTTCTTATCTATGGCTGGTTAGATCATGACCTTCTTATCTATGGCTGGTTAGATCATGACCTTCTTATCTATGGCTGGTTATAACATGACCTTCTTATCTATGGCTGGTTATAACATGTCCTTCTTATCTATGGCTGGTTAGATCATGACCTTCTTATCTATGGCTGGTTAGAACAGGACCTTCTTATCTATGGCTGGTTAGATCAGGACCTTCTTATCTATGGCTGGTTAGAACATGACCTTCTTATCTATGGCTGGTTAGAACCTTCTTATCTATGGCTGGTTAGATCAGGACCTTCTTATCTATGGCTGGTTAGAACAGGAACTTCTTATCTATGGCTGGTTAGAACAGGACCTTCTTATCTATGGCTGGTTAGAACAGGACCTAGATAGTTTTTTTGTAGCTAGCCTGGAGTGGCAGATGGGCGGGGTTTGCTGTAGCCTGCCTGGAGTGACAGATGGGCGGGGTTTGCTGTAGCCTGCCTGGAGTGGCAGATGGGCGGGGTTTGCTGTAGCCTGCCTGGAGTGGCAGATGGGCGGGGTTTGCTGTAGACTGCCTGGAGTGACAGATGGGCGGGGTTTGCTGTAGCCAGCCTGGAGTGACAGATGGGCGGGGTTTGCTGTAGCCTGCCTCGGTTTGCAGATTTGATTGGTTTCATGGTTCCAGGCAAGCTCCAGATATAGTATTTGAAGCCACTTCTTGGCTGTGTTCCATAATCAGGACACATTCAAACACACACACACACACACTCGCTCGTGCGCACACACACGCGCACACACACACAAACACACACACTGTGTTTCTCCTTCAGGACACGGCCAAGCTCGCTAACTTGTTGGTATTGTGAAAAGCCTCCAGGCTTGAAGGAAACGGTCAAGAGACACTGATCTCCAGAGACAGCTGATAAATAACATGTTAGTCAGGCTGTAGGGCCTGTAGTTAGAATACAGTACATGAGGCATCTGTACCAGAGGCCCATAACTACTGTAGAGTCAGATCACATCACGACCACCTAGTGGGATGGAAATAAACACCTGTCTAGATGGATAGATGGAGCAACCCTAAACCTAACCTCCTGGCCAGACGATCCAACCCAAACCCTAACTGCCCAGCCAGACGGACCAACCCTAAACCTAACCTCCTGGCGAGACAGACGAATCCTAACCCTAACCACCCAGCCAGACGGACCAACCCTAAACCTAACCTCCTGGCGAGACAGACGAATCCTAACCCTAACCACCCAGCCAGACGGACCAACCCTAAACCTAACCTCCTGGCCAGATGGACCACCCCTAACCATAACCGCCCAGCCAGACGGACCACCCCTAACCATAACCCTAACCTCCTGGCCAGACGGACAAACCTTAACCCTAACCTCCCGGCCAGACGGCCCAACCATAACCCTAACCCTAACCTCCTGGCCAGACGGACCAACCTTAACCCTAACCTCCCGGCCAGACGGACCAACCTTAACCCTAACCTCCCGGCCAGACGGGCCAACCATAACCCTAACCCTAACCTCCTGGCCAGACGGACCAACCTTAACCCTAACCTCCCGGCCAGACGGGCCAACCATAACCATAACCCTAACCTCCTGGCCAGACGGACAAACCTTAACCCTAACCTCCTGGCGAGACAGACGAACCCTAACCCTAACCACCCAGCCAGACGGACCAACCCTAAACCTAACCTCCTGGCCAGATGGACCACCCCTAACCATAACCGCCCAGCCAGACGGACCACCCCTAACCATAACCCTAACCTCCTGGCCAGACGGACAAACCTTAACCCTAACCTCCCGGCCAGACGGGCCAACCATAACCCTAACCCTAACCTCCTGGCCAGACGGACAAACCTTAACCCTAACCTCCCGGCCAGACGGGCCAACCATAACCCTAACCCTAACCTCCTGGCCAGACGGACCAACCTTAACCCTAACCTCCCGGCCAGACGGACCAACCTTAACCCTAACCTCCCGGCCAGACGGGCCAACCATAACCCTAACCCTAACCTCCTGGCCAGACGGACCAACCTTAACCCTAACCTCACGGCCAGACGGGCCAACCATAACCATAACCCTAACCTCCTGGCCAGACGGACAAACCTTAACCCTAACCTCCCGGCCAGACGGGCCAACCATAACCCTAACCCTAACCTCCTGGCCAGACGGACAAACCTTAACCCTAACCTCCCGGCCAGACTCCTCTGAGTCTGTCTACTGAGCTGAAACCTCCATTTGTGTGTGTGTGTGTGTGTGTGTGTGTGTGTGTGTGTGTGTGTGTGTGTGTGTGTGTGTGTGTGTGTGTGTGTGTGTGTGTGTGTGTGTGTGTGTGTGTGCGTGCGTGTGTGTGTGTGTTATTGCGTATCAATGTGTGCATCAGTGCATCAGGGTAGTAGTGTATCTCCTCTAAATGCTGACGACAGTCTGACATTTCGCCCATAGGTTGCCTACGAAAATAAAAGTGGCCTGTCTGCTATTAACGACATCTGATTGGTTTTCTGGCTGAGAATAACCAGATTTGATTGGCCGTCCCTGGGTGCATCACGGCCACTTTGGCTAATGTGACCTGACTCCACAACGGGGGACCAAGAGTTTCAAACGTCTGAATGTGTGTGTGGGTGTCCTCTCTCTGCAGCATCCAGCCCTCATAGTCTCACGTCTGAATGTGTGTGTGTGGGTGTCCTCTCTCTGCAGCACCCAGCCCTCATAGTCTCACGTCTGAATGTGTGTGTGTGGGTGTCCTCTCTCTGCAGCACCCAGCCCTCATAGTCTCACGTCTGAATGTGTGTGTGTGGGTGTCCTCTCTCTGCAGCACCCAGCCCTCATAGTCTCACGTCTGAATGTGTGTGTGGGTGTCCTCTCTCTGCAGCATCCAGCCCTCACAGTCTCACGTCTGAATGTGTGTGTGGGTGTCCTCTCTCTGATGCATCCAGCCCTCACAGTCTCACGTCTGAATGTGTGTGTGTGGGTGTCCTCTCTCTGATGCATCCAGCCCTCATAGTCTCACGTCTGAATGTGTGTGTGTGGGTGTCCTCTCTCTGCAGCACCAAGCCCTCACAGTCTCATGTCTGAATTACATGTTCATCCATGTTTCTCAATATAACATTTAGAAATGCTTCCAAATGTCAAATCTGTTTTTTTAAAGTGTTTAAGGTTAAGTTTAGACATTAACTATGAATGTTTAAGGTTAGGGTTAAGTTTAGGCATTAACTCTGCATTTTTAAGGTTAGGGTTAAGTTTAGGCAATAACTCTGAAATATGAAGGTTAGGTATGAACTCTGAATGGTTGAGATAATGGTTAAGGTTTGGGATAGGCTTAACACAAAAACAGCTGCTTACACCCATCCACCATGCTGTAGAAAAACCCAAACCTTCCCCCCTTCTGACACCCAGGTGGAGACACGCATCTCTTTGTGCCTGGGAGATATCTCAACTGGGATGTCGGAGCTGCTCTTACCCCTGGGGACAACCTGCCCACTCAAAGACCTCTCCATCACGGTTGACAACTCCACAGTGTCGCCCTCCCAGAGTACAAAGAAACTTGTCGTGACCCTGGACAACACCCTGTCGTGACCCTGGACAACACCCTGTCGTGACCCTGGACAACACCCTGTTGTGACCCTGGACAACACCCTGTCGTGACCCTGGACAACACCCTGTCGTTCTCTGCCATCATCAAGGCAGTGACCCGCTCCTGCAGGTTCATGCTCTACAACATCCATAGAGTACAACCTTTCCTCACACAGGAAGTGGTGCAGGTCCTAATCCAGGGTCTTGTTCTCTCCCGTCTGGACTACTGCAACTCTCTGTTGGCTGGGCTCCCCGCTTGTGCCATCAAACCCCTGCAACTTACCCAGAACGCAGCAGCCCACCTGGTTTTCAAACATCCCAAGTTCTCTCATGTCAACCCGCTGCTCTGCACACTCCACTGGCTTCCAGTCTAAGCTCGCATCCACTATAAGACTATGGTGTTTAACCTACGGAACAGCAAGAGGAACTTCCCCCCCCCCCTCCCCTTCAGGCTATTCTCCAACCCTACACCCCAACCTGAGCACTCCTATCTGCCACCTCATGTCTCTTGGTTCCCGCTCAGCTCAGTCCAAGCTCTTCTCTGTCCTGGCACCCAAATGTTGGAACCAGCTTCCCCCTGAAGCTAGGACAGCAGAGACCCCCCCCCCCCCGCCTTCTAGCTCTGGCTCTGCTGACTGCTCCGTTATTGAGGGAAAATGTACTTTCTACGCCTGTGATATGTGGGTGTCCCACCCAGCTGCAATTTTAGGATGAATGCACATTAAGTGCTGCTGCTCCAGTTTCAACTGTTCTGCCTGCGACTATGGAACCCTGACCTGTTCACCGGACGTGCTACCTGTCTCAGACCTGCTGTTATCAACTCTCTAGAGACAGCAGGAGCGGTAGAGATACTCTGAATGATCGGCTAGGAAAAGCCAACTGACATTTACTCCTGAAGTGCTGACCTGTTGCACCCTCGACATCCACTGTGATTATTGTTATTTGACCCTGCTAGTCATCTATGAACATTTAAACATCTTGGCCATGTTCTGTTATAATCTCCACCTGGCACAGCCAGAAGAGGACTGGCCACTCCTAACAGCCTGGTTCCCCTCTAGGTTTCTTCCTAGGTCCTGACCTTTCTCGGGAGTTTTTCCTAGCCACTGTGCTACGACACCTGCATTGCTTGCTGTTTGGGGTCTTTAGGCTGGGTTTCTGTACAGCACGTTGGGATATCAGCTGATGTAAGATGGGCTTTATAAATACATTGATGTGTGGCTCTGGATAAAAGTGGCTCTGGATAAGAGCATCTGTTAAATGACTCACATGTACATGTAAATATACTCGAAGGTAACAGCGCTCACTGTTGCCCCTAGTGGCCGTGTTTCACGTCATCTCCCCAAGTCCTCAAAAAAGGATGGACGTCAAACAGTGACTCGCATCGCGGGTGACCTGGCTGCCTGGCTGGTGATGCATTAAGTGAAGCTGCCCTCATTAATCAGGTGGTGATGCATTAAGAGAAGATGCCCTCATTAATGAGGCGGTGATGCATTAAAGCTGCTGTCATTAATGAGGTGGTGATGCATTAAGGGAAGCTGCCCTCATTAATGAGGTGGTGATGCATTAAGTGAAGCTGCCCTCATTAATGAGGTGGTGATGCATTAAGAGAAGCTGCCCTCATTAATGAGGTGGTGATGCATTAAGGGAAGCTGCCCTCATTAATGAGGTGGTGATGCATTAAGAGAAGCTGCCCTCATTAATGAGGTGGTGATGCATTAAGAGAAGCTGCCCTCATTAATGAGGTGGTGATGCATTAAGAGAAGCTGCCCTCATTAATAAGGTGGTGATGCATTAAAGCTGTCCTCATTAATGAGGTGGTGATGCATTAAAGCTGCCCTCATTAATGAGGTGGTGATGCATTAAGTGAAGCTGCCCTCATTAATGAGGTGGTGATGCATTAAGTGAAGCTGGCCTCATTAATGAGGTGGTGATGCATTAAGTGAAGCTGCCGTCATCATTAATGAGGTGGTGATGCATTAAAGCTGCTGTCATTAATGAAGTGGTGATGCATTAAGGGAAGCTGCCCTCATTAATGAGGTGGTGATGCATTAAGAGAAGCTGCCCTCATTAATGAGGTGGTGATGCATTAAAGCTGCTGTCATTAATGAGGTGGTGATGCATTAAGAGAAGCTGCCCTCATTAATGAGGTGGTGATGCATTAAGAGAAGCTGCCCTCATTAATGAGGTGGTGATGCATTAAGTGAAGCTGCCCTCATTAATGAGGTGGTGATGCATTAAGTGAAGCTGCCATCATTAATGAGGTGGTGATGCATTAAGTGAAGCTGCTGTCATTAATGAGGTGGTGATGCATTAAGTGAAGCTGCTGTCATTAATGAGGTGGTGATGCATTAAGAGAAGCTGCCCTCATTAACGAGGTGGTGATGCATTAAGTGAAGCTGCTGTCATTAATGAGGTGGTGATGCATTAAGAGAAGCTGCCCTCATTAATGAGGTGGTGATGCATTAAGTGAAGCTGCCCTCATTAATGAGGTGGTGATGCATTAAAGCTGCTGTCATTAATGAGGTGGTGATGCATTAAGGGAAGCTGTCCTCATTAATGAGGTGGTGATGCATTAAAGCTGCTGTCATTAATGAGGTGGTGATGCATTAAGAGACGCTGCCCTCGTTAATGAGGTGGTGATGCATTAAGTGAAGCTGCCGTCATCATTAATGAGGTGGTGATGCATTAAAGCTGCTGTCATTAATGAAGTGGTGATGCATTAAGGGAAGCTGCCCTCATTAATGAGGTGGTGATGCATTAAGAGAAGCTGCCCTCATTAATGAGGTGGTGATGCATTAAAGCTGCTGTCATTAATGAGGTGGTGATGCATTAAGAGAAGCTGCCCTCATTAATGAGGTGGTGATGCATTAAGAGAAGCTGCCCTCATTAATGAGGTGGTGATGCATTAAGTGAAGCTGCCCTCATTAATGAGGTGGTGATGCATTAAGTGAAGCTGCCATCATTAATGAGGTGGTGATGCATTAAGTGAAGCTGCTGTCATTAATGAGGTGGTGATGCATTAAGTGAAGCTGCTGTCATTAATGAGGTGGTGATGCATTAAGAGAAGCTGCCCTCATTAACGAGGTGGTGATGCATTAAGTGAAGCTGCTGTCATTAATGAGGTGGTGATGCATTAAGAGAAGCTGCCCTCATTAATGAGGTGGTGATGCATTAAGTGAAGCTGCCCTCATTAATGAGGTGGTGATGCATTAAAGCTGCTGTCATTAATGAGGTGGTGATGCATTAAGGGAAGCTGTCCTCATTAATGAGGTGGTGATGCATTAAAGCTGCTGTCATTAATGAGGTGGTGATGCATTAAGAGACGCTGCCCTCGTTAATGAGGTGGTGATGCATTAAGAGAAGCTGCCCTCATTAATGAGGTGGTAATGCATTAAGAGAAGCTGGCGTCATTAATGAGGTGGTGATGCATTAAGTGAAGCTGCCGTCATCATTAATGAGGTGGTGATGCATTAAAGCTGCTGTCATTAATGAGGTGGTGATGCATTAAGGGAAGCTGCCCTCATTAATGAGGTGGTGATGCATTAAGAGAAGCTGCCCTCATTAATGAGGTGGTGATGCATTAAGTGAAGCTGCCCTCATTAATGAGGTGGTGATGCATTAAGTGAAGCTGCCATCATTAATGAGGTGCTGATGCATTAAGTGAAGCTGCTGTCATTAATGAGGTGGTGATGCATTAAGTGAAGCTGCTGTCATTAATGAGGTGGTGATGCATTAAGAGAAGCTGCCCTCATTAATGAGGTGGTGATGCATTAAGTGAAGCTGCCCTCATTAATGAGGTGGTGATGCATTAAAGCTGCCGTCATTAATGAGGTGGTGATGCATTAAGGGAAGCTGTCCTCGTTAATGAGGTGGTGATGCATTAAGGGAAGCTCATCAGTATCAGACTGCTCAGCCTGACTGCTGACTCAGAGAGCAGTCTCACACAAACCCTGAAACCACACACACAAACTCACACACACACACCCACACAAACTCACATGCACACACACACTCACTCACACGCACACACTCACTCACTCATACACACTCACACACACACACTCACTTCTGTAGAACACATGTACACGTACACATACACAAACAAACACACACACACACTGCATGCAAACATACACATTGACACACACACAGTGGTACCGACACACATACACTTTTCTCATCTTGTCTGTCCTGAGGACACTGGTCTATCTATCTCTTGGCGCCACGTTCATAAATGTCGATGCACCCTCTTGCTTAAACTAACCTTGTTACTAATCCCTTTATTGAAATCAATGGTCAAGGGAAACATGCACACACACACACACACACACACACACACACACACACACACACACACACACAGTTCCCTGGATATCTTGAGAATACTAATCTCACCCTGGGTACGAGTCACTGTAGTGAAGAATGGCAAAGCCATCAGTTCTGGTTGAATGAACTGTGTGTGTGTGTGTGTGTGTGTGTGTGTGTGTGTGTGTGTGTGTGTGTGTGTGTGTGTGTGTGTGTGTGTGTGTGTGTGTGTGTGTGTGTGTGTGTGTGTGTGCGTGCGTGCGTGCGTGCGCGTGCGTGTGTGCGTGTGTGCGTGCGTGCGTGTGACCGGTGCTGTTGGGACGTCAAAACACTCAGAACACATCAACCCTTGGAAAGCGTTTTATCGTCTAGGAGAGAAGAGACATCCTCCATTTCACTACTCTAAATCCTTTCTGCTATATAGAAGCACATTTATACACTTAAGGGTTGAAACCACTCAGTATCTAAGGCTGAGGAAGCAAAACCAACACCAAGCTACTTTCACACTATTTTAGTTGTAGTTGCTAGTGACATCTCAAGCAACTCTGCTGTTATACGTGAAGCAACTCAAACGCGATTCAAACAGCCAATCAAATTGAAGCTGCCCTATATGAGAATTCTAAACTCACCCCATGTCATCTGTTGCATTACATCAAGGTTTCACAAATGATTTGTTTATTCAACCGTTTGGTTACTGTAACAGCAAGGATATATAAGAAATGCAGCCTTTACAATTTAGCTAGCTAGCTAGCTAGCCAAGCTAACATCAAATGAAGCTAGCTAATATATAGTTTATCAAAATATAATTTATCGACTGCTAAACCATGTACAATCTCTTGCATACATCTTCTGTTGCGCTAGTCTCTGATGACGGGTTGTGCTACACAGCACATACAGCTGTGTTGACATGACAACGGCGTCAGAATTCTGAACCTTCCAATGGATCACGTGACAAATGTGTTTGTTTTGATTGGCTGTTGCTTGCAACTAGTTGCACAGAGTTTCAACTGGATACAACCAGGTTGCAGATGAGTTGCAGGGGAGGGGGGGGGGGGGGGGTTGCGGGGGGGGGTTTCACCAATATGTCAAGAAGCAATATTAACAAATCAGACTTTAGCAACCACATTGTGAGCCTGTTTCAATGCATCCATCACGATGGAATTGAAAATATCCACTTCATTAGATCAGATTTGTTGAATGTGCACCAATCCAGCATCCTTCTATCACCCACGGTCTTTACCACATCTATAGCATTCATCACCTGTGTGTGTTCCTGCAGGGTATCGGGGGGCGTTAGCATGATGCTGTGTTCCTACAGGGTATCGGGGGGCGTTAGCATGATGCTGTGTAGCTACAGGGTATCGGGGGGTGTTAGCATGATGCTGTGTTCCTACAGGGTATCAGGGGGCGTTAGCATGATGCTGTGTTCCTACAGGGTATCAGGGGGCGTTAGCATGATGCTGTGTTCCTACAGGGTATCGGGGGGTGTTAGCATGATGCTGTGTTGCTACAGGGTACCAGGGGGTGTTAGCATGATGCTGTGTTGCTACAGGGTATCAGTGGGGAGCTATCATGATGCTGTGTTGCTACAGGGTATCAGTGGGGAGCTATCATGATGCTGTGTTGCTACAGGGTATCAGTGGGGAGCTATCATGATGCTGTGTTGCTACAGGGTATCAGTGGGGAGCTATCATGATGATGTGTTATTACAGGGTATCAGTGGGGAGCTATCATGATGCTGTGTTGCTACAGGGTACCAGGGGGTGTTAGCATGATGCTGTGTTGCTACAGGGTATCAGTGGGGAGCTATCATGATGCTGTGTTGCTACAGGGTATCAGTGTGGAGCTATCATGATGCTGTGTTGCTACAGGGTATCAGTGGGGAGCTATCATGATGCTGTGTTATTACAGGGTATCAGTGGGGAGCTATCATGATGCTGTGTTATTACAGGGTATCAGTGGGGAGCTATCATGATGCTGTGTTGCTACAGGGTATCATTGGGGAGCTATCATGATGCTGTGTTGCTACAGGGTATCAGTGGGGAGCTATCATGATGCTGTGTTATTACAGGGTATCAGTGGGGAGCTATCATGATGCCGTGTTGCTACAGGGTATCAGTGGGGAGCTATCATGATGCTGTGTTGCTACAGGGTATCAGTGGGGAGCTATCATGATGCCGTGTTGCTACAAGGTATCAGTGGGGAGCTATCATGATGCTGTGTTCCTACAGGGTATCAGTGGGGAGCTATCATGATGCTGTGTTCCTACAGGGTATCAGGGGGAGGTATCATGATGCTGTATTCCTACAGGGTATCAGTGGGGAGCTATCATGATGCTGTATTCCTACAGGGTATCAGGGGGAGGTAGCATGATGCTGTATTCCTACAGGGTATCAGTGGGGAGCTATCATGATGCTGTATTCCTACAGGGTATCAGGGGGAGTTAGCATGATGCTGTGTTATTACAGGGTATCAGTGGGGAGCTATCATGATGCTGTATTCCTACAGGGTATCAGTGGGGAGCTATCATAGCCCAAACTGAAGCATGGAGGGTTGCACTGAAACTGCAACAAATGCTAACCGCTAGTCTATCTGTATAAAATCTGTTTCATTAGGCAGGGTAAAAACCTTATCTCGTGTGTGTGTGTGTGTGTGTGTGTGTGTGTGTGTGTGTGTGTGTGTGTGTGTGTGTGTGTGTGTGTGTGTGTGTGTGTGTGTGTGTGTGTGTGTGTCTGTGGCTAAAGGGTGAACTGGCCACAGTGAGTCTGTCTGTACAGATAAAGAAAACAGCTCAGAAAGAGAGAGAGACAGAGGGAGGGAGAGAACAAACACATCCGATGTTGATAAACTCCCATATCTACTGGGTGAAATACCACAGTGTGACATCACAGCAGCAAGATTTGTGACTGGTTGCCACAAGAAAAGGGCAACCAGTGAAGAACAAACACCGTTGTAAATACAACCCATATTAATGTACGCGTTGTAGCAGCACTGTATATAGACATAATATGACATTTGAAATGTCTTTATTCTTTTGGAACTTTTGTGAGTGTAATGTTTACTGTTCACTTGTTATTGTTATTTCACTTTAGTTTATCCATTTCACTTGCTTTGGCAATGTAAACATATGTTTCCCATGCCAATAGAGCCCCTTAATTGGAATTGAATTGAGAGAGAGAGAGAGGAGAAGAGAGAGAGAGAGAGAGAGAGAGAGAGAGGAAGAGAGAGAGAGAGAGACAGAGAGGAAGAGAGAGAGAGAGAGACAGAGAGGAAGAGAGAGAGAGAGAGAGAGAGAGAGAGAGACAGAGAGGAAGAGAGAGAGAGACAGAGACAGAGAGAGAGAGAGAGAGAGAGAGAGAGGAAGAGAGAGAGAGAGAGACAGAGAGGAAGAGAGAGAGAGAGAGAGAGACAGAGAGAGACAGAGAGAGAGAGAGAGAGAGATTCAGAGGGAGAGAGAGAGATTAGATTTTTATTAGGATCTCTTTTAGTCCCCATTTGGACTAATCTTCCAAGAGTCCTTAAACGTTAAAATACAATTTTATAATACAATCACATTTTCACATATAAACACACTGTTACAAACAGACATAATACACTAACATATTGACTAGAACAGCCCGTTACGACCAGGTCCACCCTGGACTAGAACAGCCCTTTATGACCAGGTCCACCCTGGACTAGAACAGCCCTTTACGACCAGGTCCACCCTGGACTAGAACAGCCCTTTATGACCAGGTCCACCCTGGACTAGAACAGCCCTTTATGACCAGGTCCACCCTGGACTAGAACAGCCCTTTATGACCAGGTCCACCCTGGACTAGAACAGCCCTTTATGACCAGGTCCACCCTGGACTAGAACAGCCCTTTATGACCAGGTCCACCCTGGACTAGAACAGCCCTTTATGACCAGGTCCACCCTGGACTAGAACAGCCCTTTATGACCAGGTCCACCCTGGACTAGAACAGCCCTTTATGACCAGGTCCACCCTGGACTAGAACAGCCCTTTATGACCAGGTCCACCCTGGACTAGAACAGCCCTTTATGACCAGGTCCACCCTGGACTAGAACAGCCCTTTATGACCAGGTCCACCCTGGACTAGAACAGCCCTTTATGACCAGGTCCACCCTGGACTAGAACAGCCCTTTATGACCAGGTCCACCCTGGACTAGAACAGCCCTTTATGACCAGGTCCACCCTGGACTAGAACAGCCCTTTATGACCAGGTCCACCCTGGACTAGAACAGCCCTTTATGACCAGGTCCACCCTGGACTAGAACAGCCCTTTATGACCAGGTCCACCCTGGACTAGAACAGCCCTTTATGACCAGGTCCACCCTGGACTAGAACAGCCCTTTATGACCAGGTCCACCCTGGACTAGAACAGCCCTTTATGACCAGGTCCACCCTGGACTAGAACAGCCCTTTATGACCAGGTCCACCCTGGACTAGAACAGCCCTTTATGACCAGGTCCACCCTGGACTAGAACAGCCCTTTATGACCAGGTCCACCCTGGACTAGAACAGCCCTTTATGACCAGGTCCACCCTGGACTAGAACAGCCCTTTATGACCAGGTCCACCCTGGACTAGAACAGCCCTTTATGACCAGGTCCACCCTGGACTAGAACAGCCCTTTATGACCAGGTCCACCCTGGACTAGAACAGCCCGTTACGACCAGGTCCACCCTGGACTAGAACAGCCCTTTATGACCAGGTCCACCCTGGACTAGAACAGCCCTTTATGACCAGGTCCACCCTGGACTAGAACAGCCCTTTATGACCAGGTCCACCCTGGACTAGAACAGCCCTTTACGACCAGGTCCACCCTGGACTAGAACAGCCCTTTATGACCAGGTCCACCCTGGACTAGAACAGCCCTTTACGACCAGGTCCACCCTGGACTAGAACAGCCCTTTATGACCAGGTCCACCCTGGACTAGAACAGCCCTTTATGACCAGGTCCACCCTGGACTAGAACAGCCCTTTACGACCAGGTCCACCCTGGACTAGAACAGCCCTTTATGACCAGGTCCACCCTGGACTAGAACAGCCCTTTATGACCAGGTCCACCCTGGACTAGAACAGCCCTTTATGACCAGGTCCACCCTGGACTAGAACAGCCCTTTATGACCAGGTCCACCCTGGACTAGAACAGCCCTTTATGACCAGGTCCACCCTGGACTAGAACAGCCCTTTATGACCAGGTCCACCCTGGACTAGAACAGCCCTTTATGACCAGGTCCACCCTGGACTAGAACAGCCCTTTATGACCAGGTCCACCCTGGACTAGAACAGCCCGTTACGACCAGGTCCACCCTGGACTAGAACAGCCCTTTATGACCAGGTCCACCCTGGACTAGAACAGCCCTTTATGACCAGGTCCACCCTGGACTAGAACAGCCCTTTACGACCAGGTCCACCCTGGACTAGAACAGCCCTTTATGACCAGGTCCACCCTGGACTAGAACAGCCCTTTACGACCAGGTCCACCCTGGACTAGAACAGCCCTTTACGACCAGGTCCACCCTGGACTAGAACAGCCCTTTACGACCAGGTCCACCCTGGACTAGAACAGCCCTTTATGACCAGGTCCACCCTGGACTAGAACAGCCCTTTATGACCAGGTCCACCCTGGACTAGAACAGCCCTTTACGACCAGGTCCACCCTGGACTAGAACAGCCCTTTACGACCAGGTCCACCCTGGACTAGAACAGCCCTTTACGACCAGGTCCACCCTGGACTAGAACAGCCCGTTACGACCAGGTCCACCCTGGACTAGAACAGCCCTTTATGACCAGGTCCACCCTGGACTAGAACAGCCCTTTATGACCAGGTCCACCCTGGACTAGAACAGCCCTTTACGACCAGGTCCACCCTGGACTAGAACAGCCCTTTATGACCAGGTCCACCCTGGACTAGAACAGCCCTTTACGACCAGGTCCACCCTGGACTAGAACAGCCCTTTACGACCAGGTCCACCCTGGACTAGAACAGCCCTTTATGACCAGGTCCACCCTGGACTAGAACAGCCCTTTATGACCAGGTCCACCCTGGACTAGAACAGCCCTTTATGACCAGGTCCACCCTGGACTAGAACAGCCCTTTACGACCAGGTCCACCCTGGACTAGAACAGCCCTTTACGACCAGGTCCACCCTGGACTAGAACAGCCCTTTACGACCAGGTCCACCCTGGACTAGAACAGCCCGTTACGACCAGGTCCACCCTGGACTAGAACAGCCCTTTATGACCAGGTCCACCCTGGACTAGAACAGCCCTTTATGACCAGGTCCACCCTGGACTAGAACAGCCCTTTACGACCAGGTCCACCCTGGACTAGAACAGCCCTTTATGACCAGGTCCACCCTGGACTAGAACAGCCCTTTACGACCAGGTCCACCCTGGACTAGAACAGCCCTTTACGACCAGGTCCACCCTGGACTAGAACAGCCCTTTACGACCAGGTCCACCCTGGACTAGAACAGCCCTTTATGACCAGGTCCACCCTGGACTAGAACAGCCCTTTATGACCAGGTCCACCCTGGACTAGAACAGCCCTTTATGACCAGGTCCACCCTGGACTAGAACAGCCCTTTATGACCAGGTCCACCCTGGACTAGAACAGCCCTTTATGACCAGGTCCACCCTGGACTAGAACAGCCCTTTATGACCAGGTCCACCCTGGACTAGAACAGCCCGTTACGACCAGGTCCACCCTGGACTAGAACAGCCCTTTATGACCAGGTCCACCCTGGACTAGAACAGCCCTTTATGACCCTAGTCCACCCTGGACTAGAACAGCCCTTTACGACCAGGTCCACCCTGGACTAGAACAGCCCTTTACGACCAGGTCCACCCTGGACTAGAACAGCCCTTTACGACCAGGTCCACCCTGGACTAGAACAGCCCTTTATGACCAGGTCCACCCTGGACTAGAACAGCCCTTTACGACCAGGTCCACCCTGGACTAGAACAGCCCTTTACGACCAGGTCCACCCTGGACTAGAACAGCCCTTTACGACCAGGTCCACCCTGGACTAGAACAGCCCTTTATGACCAGGTCCACCCTGGACTAGAACAGCCCTTTATGACCAGGTCCACCCTGGACTAGAACAGCCCTTTATGACCAGGTCCACCCTGGACTAGAACAGCCCTTTATGACCAGGTCCACCCTGGACTAGAACAGCCCTTTATGACCAGGTCCACCCTGGACTAGAACAGCCCTTTATGACCAGGTCCACCCTGGACTAGAACAGCCCTTTATGACCAGGTCCACCCTGGACTAGAACAGCCCTTTATGACCAGGTCCATCCTGGACTAGAACAGCCCTTTATGACCAGGTCCACCCTGGACTAGAACAGCCCTTTATGACCAGGTCCACCCTGGACTAGAACAGCCCTTTATGACCAGGTCCACCCTGGACTAGAACAGCCCTTTATGACCAGGTCCACCCTGGACTAGAACAGCCCTTTATGACCAGGTCCACCCTGGACTAGAACAGCCCTTTATGACCAGGTCCACCCTGGACTAGAACAGCCCTTTATGACCAGGTCCACCCTGGACTAGAACAGCCCTTTATGACCAGGTCCACCCTGGACTAGAACAGCCCTTTATGACCAGGTCCACCCTGGACTAGAACAGCCCTTTATGACCAGGTCCACCCTGGACTAGAACAGCCCTTTATGACCAGGTCCACCCTGGACTAGAACAGCCCTTTATGACCAGGTCCACCCTGGACTAGAACAGCCCTTTATGACCAGGTCCACCCTGGACTAGAACAGCCCGTTATGACCAGGTCCACCCTGGACTAGAACAGCCCTTTATGACCAGGTCCACCCTGGACTAGAACAGCCCTTTATGACCAGGTCCACCCTGGACTAGAACAGCCCTTTATGACCAGGTCCACCCTGGACTAGAACAGCCCGTTACGACCAGGTCCACCCTGGACTAGAACAGCCCTTTATGACCAGGTCCACCTATTCCAAATGTTTTCCTGGCCCACCGCTCCACCCTGGACTAGAACAGCCGTTACGACCAGGTCCACCTATTCAAGGCAGCAGTGCCCATCTTCGCCCGGTCCCTAAAGGACTTGCTCTCAAACGCAGCCCCAACACTTCACACAGGAGCAACAGATCAATAGACACCCACTCCCAGACCAGCGAGACCCTCTCCCAGACCAGCGAGACCCTCTCCCAGACCAGCGAGACCCTCTCCCAGACCAGCGAGACCCTCTCCCAGACTAGCGAGACCCTCTCCCAGACCAGCGAGACCCTCTCCCCGGACCTACACCGAGAGGACCTACATCCAGACCACAACACCACCAGCTACATCCACACCCCCACCCCAATCAACACCCCCCCTAAGTCAACCATGCTCACACCCCATTTAAGCCGCCTCAGATCAGACCTAAGTCCCTCTTGCCCACCCCATGCCCCCCACTCCCATAAAGAGAGCCTCAACACCTAAGTAACACATACGCCTGGTCCGTGAGCGGCCAACCCCCACTCTTGCACTAGCCCAAGTCAATGGAATGTACCAGATGCTCAGCAGACCCAACCCCCACTCTTGCACTAGCCCAAGTCAATGGAATGTACCAGATGCTCAGCAGGCCCAACCCCCACTCTTGCACTAGCCTAAGTCAATGGAATGTACCAGATGCTCAGCAGGTCCAACCCCCACTCTTGCACTAGCCCAAGTCAATGGCATGTACCAGATGCTCAGCAGGCCCAACCCCCACTCTTGCACTAGCCCAAGTCAATGGCATGTACCAGATGCTCAGCAGGCCCAACCCCCACTCTTGCACTAGCCCAAGTCAATGGCATGTACCAGATGCTCAGCAGGCACAACCCCCACTCTTGCACTAGCCCAAGTCAATGGCATGTACCAGATGCTCAGCAGGCCCAACCCCCACTCTTGCACTAGCCCAAGCCAATGGCATGTACCAGATGCTCAGCAGGCTCTGCTCACCCTTACTGGCCTAAGGTCAAACCACACGACCAACAACATTGGACACTTTATGGAACACAAAGCCTTCACTAGCTCATCCTGTAACATCCAAGGCTTGAGGTCATCTGCCTTTGGCCTAAAGAACAGGAACCTGGACTTCATCAAAGAAATCAGAAAAACAGACATTTTCATCCTACAAGAAAAAATGGTATAGGGGAGACTGGTTGCCCTCTAGGTTACAGGGAGCTGGTAGTCCCATCAATCAAACTACCAGGTGTGAAACAGGGAAGGGACTCAGGAGGTATGCTAATTTGATATAGAGCAGACCTAACTCACACTATTAAATTAATCAAAACCGGAACATTTTACATTTGGCTAGAAATTCAAAAGGAAATGATCTTAACATATATGCTACCTATATCCCCCCACTAGAATCCCCATACTTTCATGAAGACAGCTTCTCCATCCTGGAGGGGGAAATCAATAATTTCCAGGCCCAGGACATGTACTTGTCTTTGGCGACCTAAATGCCAGAATCAGACAAGAACCTGACACCCTCAGCACACAGGTGGACAAACACCTGCCTGGAGGTGACAGCATTCCCTCCTCCATATGCCCCCTTAGGCACAACTATGACAACATAACCAACAAAAAAAAACGGGTCACAACTCCTGCAGCTCTGTCGCACGCTGGGTATGTACATAGTCAATGGTAGGCTTAAAAAAGGACTCCTAAGGTAGGTACACGTATAGCTCATCTCTGGGCAGGAGTACTATAGACTACTTTATCACTGACCTCAACCCAGAGTCTCTCAGAGCGTTCACAGTCAGCCCACTGACAACCCTATCAGACCACAGCAGAATCACAGTCTACTTGAACAGATCAATACTCAATCATGAGGCATCAAAGCCAAAGGAACTGAATACATTTAAGAAAGGCAAAGAGAGAGAGAGACAGAGAGAGAGAGAGAGAGAGAGAGAGAGAGAGGGAGAGAGAGAGAGAGAGAGAGAGAGAGGGAGAGAGACAGAGAGAGAGAGAGAGAGAGAGAGAGAGGGAGAGAGAGAGAGAGAGAGAGAGAGAGAGAGAGAGAGAGAGAGAGAGAGAGAATGTAACTGAAGAATCCATAGACTCTAAACACTTCTGGGACCATTGGAAAACACTAAACAAGCAACAACATGAAGAAGTATCTTTCCAAAATGGAGATGTATGGGTAAACCACTTCTCCAATCTTTTTGGCTCTATAACAAATAATAAACAGCATAAACATATACATGATCAAATACAGATCTTAGAGTCGACTATTAAAGACTTCCAGAACTCTGGAATGAACTACAGGACAAAATAAAAACCCTCCAACCCAAAAAGGCCTGTGGTGTTGATGGTATCCTTAATTAAATGTTAAAATATACAGACAACAAATTCCAATTGGCTATACTAAAACTCTTTAACATCATCCTTAGCACTGGAATCCCCAATATTTGGAACCAAGGACTGATCACCCCAATCCACAAAAGGGGAGACAAATTTGACCCCAATAACTACCGTGGGATATGCATCAACAGCAATCTTGGGAAAATCCTCTGCATTTTCATTAAAAGCAGACTCGTACATTTCCTCAGTGAAAACAATGTCCTGAGCAAATGTCAAATTGGCTTTTTACCAAATTATTATACGACAGACCACGTATTCACCCTGCACACCCTAACTGACAAACAAATGAAAACAAAGGCAAAGTCTTCTCATGCTTTGTTGATTTCAAAAAAGCCTTCGACTCAATTTGGCAAGAGGGTCTGCTATACAAATTGATGGAAAGTGGTGTTGGGGGGGGGGGGGGGGAATACAACATTATAAAATCCATGTACAGACCCCACAGAGACCCCCCAGGACAGCAGCACAATTAGACCCCAAAAAATCATGAGAAAACAAAAAGAGAATTACTTGACACATTGGAAAGAATTAACAAAAACACTGAGCAAACTAGAATCCTATTTGGCCCTAAACAGAGAGTACACAGCGGCAGAATACCTGACCACTGTGACTGAACCAAACTTAAGGAAAGCTTTGACTATGTACAGGCTCAGTGAGCATAGCCTTGCTATTGAGAAAGGCAGCCGTAGGCAGACCTGGCTCTGAAGAGAAGACAGGCTATGTGCACACTGTCCTCAAAATGAGGTGGAAACTGAGCTGCACTTCCTAAACTCCTGCCCAATGTATGACCATATTAGAGACACATATTTCCCTGAGATTACGCAGACCCAGAAAGAATTCGAAAACAAACAACATTTTGTATCTACTGGGTGAAATTCCACAGTGTGACATCACAGCAGCAATATTTGTGACCTTTTGCCACAAGAGAAAGGCAATCGGTGAAAAACAAACACCATTGTAAATACAATCCATATTTATGTTTATTTATTTTCCCTTTTGTACTTGAACCATTTGCACATCGTTACAACACTGAACATA